>NW_019944493.1:0-19555 GCF_002910315.2 Salvelinus sp. IW2-2015 | reverse complement strand
CAAGGTAGGCTAATAGTAGAACTACTATTGAAACATGAGGCTATCAACTGAGTCAGAAATTCACAGGCTTCAGAGGTTTAATTTTCTTCAGGTTCTCTCTCTCTCTCAAAGTCCCACTTATTTTTCTAGAAATACAACATAGAATGTTCTAAGTCCACAACAATCCTTAAACCACATCAGGACACCACCTTTGAGGTCTGGGGAAAATCTTAGAAATGTAGATTTGAGTGTAGTTACCCTTTATTTCACTGTGCAGGCACCTTGGTTCTGTAGTGCACGCACACAAGATGGATTATTGATGCAAATAAACACAATATCAGGTGTGCCAGGGAAGCATATGCTACTTTGGAGATACAGCAGTTAACGTTGAATGGAGGATTTCGGGAAAGCCATTCCATCTACCAGAAGACTGTTAAGGCCTATCATTAGCATCGCTATGTCTTACCTTGCTTCAAAGCAGCCTATAGCCAAAATCCCACCATAGAAATGCGGAGCAATTATTTAAAAAAAATACTTCCTCATATGCTCTCTCCTGTTCTTTTGGTTTTCAAATCAACTTTCTTTCATAGTCTAGCAGCCAAAAGCTTTATCCTAGTTATATTAGCAACCCAAATGTAGTTTTGCATCTTTAGATCTCCCCTCTTTCTAAATTCCTAATGGAGTATTTCCATCTCTGTCCACGAAACTGCTCGCATGTGTGGTGTGCATTTGCGAGTAGGCCTACCACCTTGTGCACATTGCTGTGCTTAAAATGTGAAGAAGCAGTTTATCAACACTATAAGCTAAACGTTCTGATCTGTTCCATCAGCCTTATTAATTGACATTGCGTATACCTCCACTACACTACTTTGATACACATCGTGGGATTAAGGAGTATACTCAATGCCGACAAAACGAAGTGGGTATACCCACCACTGCACAACTGGACCTTGGCTAGTTACTATCAGGTAGTGAAGCGGTCAGTAGCTGACCTCGGCTAGCTACTATCAGTAGTGAAGCGGTCAGCAGCTGACCTCGGCTAGCTACTATCAGGTAGTGAAGCGGTCAGTAGCTGACCTTGGCTAGCTACTATCAGGTAGTGAAGCGGTCAGCAGCTGACCGTGGTAGCTACTATCAGGTAGTGAAGCGTCAGTAGCTGACCTCGGCTAGCTACTATCAGGTAGTGAAGCGGTCAGCAGCTCTGTGCATCAGAGGAGAGAAGAAACTAGAGAAGAAACACGAGAGAAGTTCCAGATGTAAATAAAGACAACTTCTGTTTAATGACTCAAACAATAAAACCATTCAAGGAATCCTGGAAAAATGCATTGCTAAAGCAGTTTTATTCATATAGAAAACATAGGAAGGGTTGTGTATAAAATGACAAATCCTTTAAATGGCAGGTAATCTGGGGAAAAAATTACAGCATTCGATCAACAAATATTTTCAAGCAATAAATATACATTTTATAAATAGTGTAAATTTACAAGATTAGAAAAAAAAAAGTTTATTCAATAAAAGTCTCTTGGTGACTTGGCTGTTAATATTTCTCTCATTAGAATACTATTTTACCTACTGAACCAAACCATATGGTTCCAAAATAACAAAGGCAGTAAAAATATATATTACTTTAACAATGTTTTTTTCTTATTTTCTTGCCCAAAGACAACTTCTATGTACTAACATACAAAAGACCAGCGATTCTATGACGTAGACTCAAGGGGGGGACACCAACTCAGAGAACGTTTGTATCAGCCCACAAACAGAATTAATAAAGGGAAACGTGTATCAAGTCAGTAGTCTTTGTGTGTGATGTTGTTGCCAGTTTTAACTAAATATATACAAAAGAAATGCGGTCATCAGTTTTGTCAGCTATTGTGCCAGACAGCAATTAAGTAGTTTTTTTGGGATTATCTGTACTTTACATTTATATTTTTTGACAACTTTTACTTCACTACATTTCTAAAGAAAATGTACTTTTTACTCCATACATTTTCCCTGACACCCAAAAGTACTCGTTACACTTGAAAGCTTAGCAGGACAGGAAAATGGTCTAATTCACACACTTATCAAGAGAACATCCCTGGTCATCCCTACTGCCTCTGATCTGGCAGACTCACTAACCACAAATGCGTCATTTGTTAATGATATCTGAGTGTTGGAGTGTGCCCCTGGCTATCTGTAAATGAAAAAAATTATAAAATGTGTCCGTCTGCTTTGCCTAATATAAGAATGTGTAATTATTTATACTTGTACTTTTACTTTTGATTAAGTATATTTTAGCAATTACATGTACTTTTGATACTGATGTATATTTAAAACAATATAGTTTTAGACTTTTACTCAAGTAGTATTTTACTGGGTGACTTTCACTTTTACTTGAGTCATTTTCTATTAAGGTATCTTTACTTCTACTCAAGTATGACAATGGGGTACTTTTTCCACCACGGCTGGTGGTGGAGGCAGGAGTAATGCCCTCCCCCTCCAGTCCTCTAGGAGGAGACACCTCACCACTCTGGGCAGGTTGCATAGACACACAGCTTTTCACCCAGCTGCCTTGTGGAATACTACAAAAAGCAGTGGAGGACTGCTGGCTCACTTCCTGAATATCAGAAAAGGGGCTTCCGGTGGGTTCTGGGAGTCCAGCATGGATTCTTATTGTCCTCAGAACAACAAGATGTACTGTCAAGACAATGATGGCAGAGGAGGAGCCTGTGGAGGAGAATGAGATAGGGATGAGAGAGAGATGAGATTCATGTAAACTGGTTAAAGACTTACTAATGAACAAGCTAGTACCTTTAAAAAATAAAAAAAATGTGCATGCTCAGACTCTTACTTGAACTAATATGAATTTTGACTCACTAGTGTGTAGACATACTACTGTGAATGCCACCATGTGTAGGGTAATGCTTTTAAGGGGTGCCCACGTATTGACACCATGTGTAGGGTAATGCTTTTAAGGGGTGCCCAAGTATTGACACCATGTGTAGGGTAATGCTTTTAAGGGGTGCCCACGTATTGACACCATGTGTAGGGTAATGCTTTTTAAGGGGTACCCACGTATTGAGACCATGTGTAGGGTAATGCTTTTTAGGGGTACCCACGTATTGAGACCATGTGTAGAGGTAATGCTTTTTAAGGGGTGCTCACTTATTGACACCATGTGGAAGTGACTGCAGTAATTATGCAAGGAAGAATGATAGCTTAGTGAAGTGAATGTTGGCTCCTTGCATAATGCCCATTTCCGTCTGCATCTGGCTTGTCAATATCCTGTTTTCAGTGTCCATTTTTCCACTTGTTTAAACCTCCATTCTTGGGACAGTAACTAAACTAAAAAAGAAACGTCCTCTCACTGTCAACTGCGTTTTTTTCAGCAAACTTAACATGTGTAAATATTTGTATGAACATAACAAGATTCAACAACTGAGAAATAAATTGAACAAGTTCCACAGAAATTGAATAATGTGTCCCTGAACAAAGGGGGGGGGGGATCAAAAGTAACAGTCAGTATCTGGTGTGGTCACCAGCAGCAGTAACTTCTTCGTGCTAGGGGGCAGTATTCAGAAGTTTGGATGAATGAGGTTCCCAAAGTAGGCAGTTACTCAGGCCCAGAAGCTAGGATATGCATATAATTGGTAGTTTTGGATAGAAAACACACTAAAGTTTCCAAAAATGTTAAAATATTGTCTGTATATAACATAACTGATATGGCAGGCGAAAACCCGAGGACAATGCATCCAGAATTCCACCCCCCCCCCAGCTCACATCTGATTACAATGGCTGGAAATGGGAATATTAAAAGGAAGTCCTACAAGATTGCAGTTCCTAGGGCTTCCACTAGATTTTAAAAGTCTTTAGAAAGAGTTTCAGGCTTGTTTTTTGAAGAATTAGCTAGAATTTGTAGTTTTTCTAAGTTGCTCCCATTTTGGCTGTAGTGTTTGTAGCGCGTTCCGGTGAGTGTGCATACTTCGTTATTTATCTCCGCTATTCTCTGTCTTAAATTTTATCTTTTATTTACATAATAGGGTACCTGAGGATTGATTAGGAACGTTGTTTCACTTGTTTAGAAGAAGTTTACGGGATTCATTTGTATGCATTTTTAACGAGGGAAACCGGTGATTTACTGAGTCAAGCGCGCCATTGAAACTTAATTGTTATATAGCTGGAACCTTGTGATTGCAACGAGATGAAGATCTTCAAAGGTCAGTGTTTTATTTTATCGCTATTTCTGACTTTCGTGACGCATCTGCTTGGTTGGAAAATTTATGTAATGCTTTTGTTGCGGGGCGCTGTCCTCAGATAATCGCATGGTGTGCTTTCGCCGTAAAGCCTTTTTGAAATCTGACAAAGCGGCTGGATTAACAAGAAGTTAAGCTTTTAAATGATGTATGACACATATTTTCATGAATGTTTAATATTACGATTTCTGTAATTTGAATTTGGCGCTCTGCAATTTCACCGGATGTTGGCCAGGTGGGACGGTAGCGTCTCAATGATCCGCAAGAAGTAAGTAAGTACAGCAGTGTATCTCCTCCTCATGGACTGCACCAGATTTGCCAGTTCTTGCTGTGAGATGTTACCCCACTCTTCCACCAAGGCACCAGCAAGTTCCCAGGCATTTCTGGGGGAGGGGGGGGTGGCCCTGGCACTCACGGGGCTCGGGGCTCTTCGCTGGCCATGGCAGAACACCGACATTCCTGTCTTGCAGGAAATCACGCACAGAACAAGCAGTATGGCTGGTGGCATTGTCATGCTGCAGGGGCATGTCAGGATGAGCCTACAGGAAGGGTACCACATAAGGGAGGAGGATGTCTTCCCTGTAACGCACAGCATTGAGATCGCCTGCAATGACAAAAAGCTCAGTCTGATGATGCTGTGACACACCGCCCCAGACCATGACGGACCCTCCACCTCGATCCCGCTCCAGAGTACAGGCCTCGGTGTAACACTCATTCCTTCAACAATAAACGTGAATCCAACCATCACCCCTGATGAGACAAAACCGCGACTCGTCAGTGAAGAGCACTTTTTGACAGTCCTGTCTGGTCCAGCGACGGTGGGTTTGTGCCCATAGACGACGTTGTTGCCGGTGATGTCTGCTGAGGACCTGCCTTACAACAGGCCTACAAGCCCTCAGTCCAGCCTCTCTCAGCCTATTGCGGACAGTCTGAGCACTGATGGAGGGATTGTGCGTTCCTGGTGTAACTCGGGCAGTTTTTGTTGCCATCCTGTACCGGTCCCTCAGGTGTGATGTTCGGATGTATTGATCCTGTGCAGGTGTTGTTACACGTGGTCTGCCACTGCGAGGACGATCAGCTGTCCGTCCTGTCTCCCTGTCTTAGGCGTCTCACTGTACGGACATTGCAATTTATTGCCCTGGCCACATCTGCAGTCCTCATGGCTCCTTGCAGCATGCCTAAGGCACGTTCACGCAGATGAGCAGGGACCCTGGGCATCTTCCTTTTGGTGTTTTTCAGAATCAGTAGAAAGGCCTCTTTAGTGTCCTAAGTTTTCATAACTGTGACCTTAATTGCCTACCGTCTGTAAGCTGTTAGTGTCTTAACGACCGTTCCACAGGTACTGAACGATATCATAACCGCCATCGATAAAAGACAGTACTGTGCAGCCGTCTTCATCGACCTGGCCAAGGCTTTCGACTTTGTCAATCACCGTATTCTTATCGGCAGACTCAATAGCCTTGGTTTTTCTAATGACTGCCTGACCCACCTCTACGCAGACGACACCATTCTGTATACTTCTGGCCCTTCCTTGGACACTGTGCTAACTAACCTCCAAACGAGCTTCAATGCCATACAACACTCCTTCCGTGGCCTCCAACTGCTCTTAAACGCTAGTAAAACCAAATGCATGCTTTTCAACCGTTCACTGCCCGCACCCGCCCGACTAGCATCACCAACCTGGACGGTTCCGACCTAGAGTGGACTATGTAAACAAGATTGCTAAGCGACTTGCTTTCAGTTCCTACGGCTTCCACTGGATGTCAACAGTCTATAGAAATTGGTTGAGGTTATTCAGTTGTGTAATGAAGAAATACGGCCATCTTGAATTCGAGTCACTCTAGGTGTCCTGTGAGATAGAAGCGCATGACCAGAAGGCATGCTACGGTTGGTTTTAATCCTGTATTGAACACAGATTATCCCGTCTTCAAATTGATCGATTATTAAAATTAAAAAATACCTAAAGTTGTATTACAAAAGTAGTTTGAAATTTTTGGGCAAAGTTTACAGGTAACCTTTGCGATATTTTGTCGTCACGTTTGAGCAAGTTGGAGTATTTTTCTGGATCAAACGCGCCAAATAAATTGACATTTTGGATATATATCGACGGAATTAATCGAACAAAAGGACCATTTGTGATGTTTATGGGACATATTGGAGAGCCAACAACAGAAGCTCATCAAAGGAAAGGCATGAATTATATTTTTTATTTCTGCGTTTTGTGTCGTGCCTGCAGGGTTGGAATATGCATATCTCTCTTGGTTTACAATGGTGCTATCCTCAGAAAATAGCATCGTATGCTTTCACCGAAAAGCCTATTTGAATTCTGACATGTTGGCTGGATTCACAACCAGTGTAGCTTTAATTTGGTATCTTTCAACTGTGATTTAATGAAAGTTTGATTTTATAGTAATTTTCATAGTAATTAATTTGAATATGGCGCTCTGCATTTTCTCAGGCTTTTTGCCAAGTGAGACAGTAGCGTCCCGCCTAAACTCTGATTTTTTTTATATAAATATGAACTTTACCGAACAAAACATACATGTATTGTGTAACATGAAGTCCTATGAGTGTCATCTGATGAAGATCATCAAAGGTTAGTGATTCATTTTATCTCTATTTCTGCTTTTTGTTACTGCTCTCTTTGGCTGAAAAAATGGCTGTCTTTTTCTGTGACTTGGCTCATACCTWACATAATCGTTTGGTGTGCTTTCGTCGTAAAACCATTTTGAAATCGGCCACTTTGGCTGGATTTACAACAAGTGTAGCTTTAAAATGGTGTAAAATACTTGTATGTTTGAGGAATTTAAATTATGTGATTTCTGTTTTGAATTTGGCGCCCTGCAGTTTCACTGGCTGTTGACGAGGTGGGACGCTACCGTCCCACATACCCTAGAGAAGTTAAGTAAATAAAGTCTGTTTTTTATTTGTAATATATTTGCAAAAAAAATCTAAAAACCAGTTTTCGCTTCGTGATTATGGGGTATTGTGTACGTTGAAGAGGGAAAACATTAAATTAATTAATTTTAGAATAAGGTTGTAACGTAACAAAATGTGAAAAAAGGGAAGGGGTCTGAAAACTATCTATGTATGATTATACAGTACCAGTCAAAAATTTGGACACCTACTCATTCAAGGGTTTTTCTTGATTTTTTAAAACTATTTTCTACAATTTAGAATAATAGTGACTACTGAATAATAGTACTCTTGACATTTTTATTAATATCTTGTAGCAGCATCTTGGTCTTCTTGCCATTGCAAATTACGCACACTCTCACTGTGTACTTCAAGTAAGTCAGAGTAGACTGAAAACTACTGACATTGTGTAGATAAAATGTTGAGATAATAATTAGAATATACCAATACAAAAGAATGTCCCTCCCTGTTCTTCATTCACAAATATGACTCGTTTCAGGAAACTAGGCGTATGTTGCGCGTCACAGGAGAGCCATTTAACCTACTTAAAAAATGTATTTTTATTTTTTTTGTTGCCAGAAATACCTTCTGGAATATGTGAACTTTGATGTGCCTTAATAACAAACTTGTATGCCATCTGTAAATACAAATACAATTGTTAAAATTATGAACCTAGTTGGTTTAGCCATGTAAAAAGTCGGCAACCTTCCCGCGAGCCATGATTGGCAGAGATAATGAGTGGGCTGAACATACCGAGAGATGAGTTCGGATTGGTCTGCCATGTAGCAAGCTTCTGTCTATAATATTAGCTGGTCAGTATGTGTAGGTAATCCTGTCTATAATATTAGCTGGTCAGTATGTGTAGGTAATCCTGTCTATAATATTAGCTGGTCAGTATGTTAGTAATCCTGTCTATAATAGAAGCTGGTCAGTATGTGTAGGTAATCCTGTCTATAATAGGAGCTGGTCAGTATGTGTAGGTAATCTGTCTTATTATTAGCTGGTCAGTATGTTAGGTAATCCTGTCTATAATAGGAGCTGGTCAGTAGTGTAGGTAACCTGTATATAATATTAGCTGGTCAGTATGTGTAGGTAATCCTGTCTATAATAGAGCTGGTCAGTATGTGTAGGTAATCCTGTCATAAATTAGCTGGTCAGTATGTGTAGGTAATCCTGTCTATAATAGAGCTGGTCAGTATGTGTAGGTAATCCTGTCTATAATATTAGCTGGTCAGTATGTGTAGGTAATCCTGTCTATAATAAGAGCTGGTCAGTATGTGTAGGTAATCCTGTCTATAAATTAGCTGGTCAGTATGTGTAGGTAATCCTGTCTATAATATTAGCTGTCAGTATGTGTAGGTAATCCTGTCTATAATAGGAGCTGGTCAGTATGTGTAGGTAATCCTGTCTATAATAGGAGCTGGTCAGTATGTGTAGGTAATCCTGTCTATAATATTAGCTGGTCAGTATGTGTAGGTAATCCTGTCTATAATAGGAGCTGGTCAGTATGTGTAGGTAATCCTGTATATAATATAGCTGGTCAGTATGTGTAGGTAATCCTGTCTATAATAGGAGCTGGTCAGTATGTGTAGGTAATCCTGTCTATAATATAGCTGGTCAGTATGTGTAGGTAATCCTGTCTATAATAGGAGCTGGTCAGTATGTGTAGGTAATCCTGTATAAATATTAGCTGGTCAGTATGTGTAGGTAATCCTGTCTATAATAAGAGCTGGTCAGTATGTGTAGGTAATCCTGTCTATAATATTAGCTGGTCAGTATGTGTAGGTAATCCTGTCTATAATATGAGCTGGTCAGTATGTGTAGGTAATCCTGCTATAATAGGAGCTGGTCAGTATGTGTAGGTAATCCTGTCTATAATAGAGCTGGTCAGTATGTGTAGGTAATCCTGTCTATAATATTAGCTGGATCAGTATGTGTAGGTAATCCTGTCTATAATAGGAGCTGGTCAGTATGTGTAGGTAATCCTGTCTATAATATTAGCTGGTCAGTATGTGTAGGTAATCCTATCTAATGCGGCTTTTTTTTAAAGATATCACATAGTAGAACTGCATCAATGTTGCTCTCCACTGTCTGGTGGACCGAGTTTTGAAATCAGTGGAATTAGAGTATGACAGCTAAGGAAATGCAGGAAATTCTGCCGTTTTGATTGCAAATATGCAGACGGAGTCGAAAAGAGAACACACAGAAGGCTGTTGTATAAATCACCCGTCTCCGGATTACATCTTCAAACTATGTGGAATCCGTGACAGCGAGTGAGAAGTGTCCATCCATGTATACAGGTAAAATAGTTTAGCTAGCTACATTTTCAGATATTACACGTTTCTAATTTTGTCGCTTTCATTTAAACTTTAAGTGTACTGTTAAAGCTGTCTGGCTTGCTAGCTAATGTTACATGTATGATCTGTGTAGTAATATATTTCGTATCTCAAGGCCATTTGCATTGCTAATTATAGCCTAATGTTAGCTAGCTAACATTGAACCTGGTTGGTTAGCTACCTGCAGATTCATTCAGGTTAGTAATGTTTTGGTTCATTGTTTACCTAGCTAGAGCACAGAATAACTGACACATTTACGAACGCTCAACAACCTCTTGAATATGGCCGGTGTCAGTGAAAGTTGGCAAAAAAGCATCATTAAATTGTTGCCAGCAGCACAGTTGCAGTCACCAAAGCTCTGGATAACATAAAAACAGCCTAACCAGCTCTGTTAAAACACTCACTTTTACGAACTCCCAGAAAACACTCTGGCACTCCAGATGAAATTTACGAACACACCAGTAGTATAAATCAACCTTTAGTCTTTTAATCTTTGGTTGTTTAGTACATGGCCTCACATGTGAATTCTTAAAGAGATGGGTGTGGCTAAAGCTTACGAGGGTGTGAACGATGCTGAATGGGTGTAGACAAAGAAGGACTCTCCAGTAGTAGTACCAAAACGTACAAATGCCATTTTCTCAAAAGTGATTTTACAAGTTTATCAACTTTCAAAGCAGAATTACTTTCCCATCGTTCCTCAACTGTAGTGTATGACATACAATTTTAGAGCTCCGAGTCTACTTTTATCGAATGTAAAAAACACAATTTCAAATTTTACTATATAAGACCGAACGAATCGAGACGGTCGGTCACAATTGGTGATTACGCAATAATGCATTGTTTGTGTCCCCTCGCTCATCAACTCATCCATTCTCCCCCGTTCTCATCCATCATACTTTTTTCTTCATTTATTTAATCTGTTATATGTCTGAAATTAGGTACAATTTAGGTTCGCCCTTTGGGACTCCCAATCACGGCCGGTTGTGATAGAGCCTGGAATCGAATCAGGGTCTGTAGTGACGCCTCTAGCATGGACATTCAGTGCCTTAGACCGCTGCGCCACTCGGGAGCCCAGGGTATCAACTGGGCACCGTACCTTCCACTGTTGTGAGAAGGAGCAGAGCATGCCCTACTGTCGGGAAGGAGGAAAACCATTCAGAAAATGGCATGCTGGTTAAAACTCCAGGTCTGTTTGTGATATTAACACTAACAACGACAATTATAGAAAAAGTCAAAGACGGGGGGGGGCATGGCAGAGTAATAAACGGTTTTAAATTCACAAGCAGTCAAAATGAATGCTTTAGATGTTCAAGTGTTAACCTACTGGTCATCATATAGTCACTAGTGTCCTTGTTGACTTACGAGTGTGAACTGGTCGTAGACCTGTGTGAGGTCGTCCATCTTGTACTGCTCCAGCACCACAAATCTGTCCAGGTTAGAGCTCCCCCTACGGGCACAGTCCTGACAGTGCACCACGTACGTCTTCCTGCTGTTACTCTCACTGGTTACAAACAGTAGTGCAAACACCTCCACCTGGAAATAGAGCAAGAGTGAGTGTGTGAGGAGAGGTACATGTGTTTTTTTTGCTTTTACTATCCTTCTGGGGACAAGAAGTCCTCACAAGGAGAGTAAAACAAGGAAAATGCAGACAAGAGGGGACATTTCGCCAGTCCCCACAAGGAAAAAGGCTATTTTAGGTTTAGGGGTTAGGTTTAGGGTTAGAATTATGGGTTAAATGGATACTTCGGGATTGTGGCAACGAGGCCCTTTAGTTACTTCCCCACAATTTGCATGCCTCTGTGTCCAGTATGAAGGTATTTTCGCTAGCCAATGCTAACTAGTGTTAGTGGAATGACTGGAAGTCTATGGTATCTGCTAGCATTGACAAGCTTTCTAGCAGATACCCATAGGCTTCCAGTCATTACGCTAACGCTAATTAGGGGCAGAGTTCCCATTTGGGAAAGGTGACGCCAGACAATGCGACCCGGGAAGATTTTAATTTAGTGTCCGTTTGAGAAGTATTACTGAACCATATGCATTGGGTGCATAAAGCCATTACGGTGTCCACCCATAGTGCTCAGAATGATAGAAATCACATTTACAATATGATAATGCATCTTAACGGAACATGCAACACATGTAATGAAGCAGCCAAGAAAACGTCAAACATTTGACAAAAATGTAATTTGCGGTAAATGACAACCTTCTGAACAGAGCACCCTGATAGTGTTTCCATATCTGAACAGTTAGAAACTTAGAGAGGTAATGTGATGATGTAACAACTAGGATGGGTTGCTAATACGACTAGGATTGTGCCTTTGGCTTCCGCACAACAAAATAAGGTTTATATGAAAACCAATGGTATGCTTCCCCAAACTTGAAACTCACGCACCTCCTATAAATCTTCATAAAAGAATTGCCTCGTTTCCATAGTCGGATTTGAAGCAAGGTAGGACATGCCTCATAACATGAAATAAAACAGTCAGGATACAAACAATAAAGTATGTTTTAAAATGCATACTGCCTCCAGCTCACATTGTTAAGTGGTGGGTGAAATGCTGATATCCTGTTGCCTGCACCTGAATGGTGAATGGGAGGCGTGCTTCAACTACCAGTTGAGAAATAAAAATAGTAGCTCTTTTTAAATCGTGCACTACATGTTTTACTCCAGCAGCAACCAGCTGAGGAGCAGCAGGAGAACCACATGTTTTACTCCAGCAGCAACCAGCTGAGGAGCAGCAGGAGAACCAACATGTTTTACTCCAGCAGCAACCAGCTGAGGAGCAGCGGAGAAGCCACATGTTTTACTCCAGCAGCAACCAGCTGAGGAGCAGCAGGAGAACCACATGTTTTACTCCAGCAGCAACCAGCTGAGGAGCAGCAGAGAAACCACATGTTTTACCTCCAGCAGCAACCAGCTGAGGAGCAGCAGGAGAAGCACATGTTTTACCAGCACGAACCAGCTGAGGAGCAGCAGGAGAAGCACATGTTTTACTCCAGCAGCACCAGCTGAGGGCAGCAGAGAAGCACACATGTTTTACTCCAGCAGCAACCAGCTGAGGAGCAGCAGAGAAGCCACATGTTTACTTCCAGCAGCAACCAGCTGAGGAGCAGCAGGAGAAGCACATGTTTATCTCAGCAGCAACCAGCTGAGGAGCAGCAGGAAGAACCACATGTTTTACTCCAGCAGCAACCAGCTGAGGAGCAGCAGGAGAAGCACAGTTTTACTCCAGCAGCAACCAGCTGAGAGGAGCAGCAGGAGAACCACATGTTTTTACTCCAGCAGCAACCAGCTGAGGAGCAGCAGGAGAACCACATGTTTTACTCCAGCAGCAACCAGCTGAGGAGCAGCAGGAGAACCACATGTTTTACCAGCAGCCCAGCTGAGGAGCAGCAGGAGAACCACATGTTTTACCAGCAGCAACCAGCTGAGGAGCAGCAGGAGAAGCACATGATTTTACCCAGCAGCAACCAGCTGAGGAGCAGCAGGAGAACACATGTTTTACTCCAGCAGCAACCAGCTGAGGAGCAGCAGGAGAACCACATGTTTTACTCCAGCAGCAACCAGCTGAGGAGCAGCAGGAGAAGCACATGTTTTACTCCAGCAGCAACCAGCTGAGGAGCAGCAGGAGAACACAGTGTTTACTCCAGCACAACCAGCTGAGGAGCAGCAGGAGAACACAGTTTTACTCCAGCAGCAACCAGCTGAGGAGCAGCAGGAGAACACAGTTTTACTCCAGCAGCAACCAGCTGAGGAGCAGCAGAGAAGCACACGTTTTACTCCAGCAGCAACCAGCTGAGGAGCAGCAGGAGAAACACATGTTTTACTCCAGCACAAACAGCTGAGGAGCAGCAGGAGAAGCACATGTTTTACTCCAGCAGCAACCAGCTGAGGAGCAGCAGGAGAAGCCACATGTTTTACTCCAGCAACAACCAGCTGAGGAGCAGCAGGAGAAGCACATTTTTACTCCAGCAGCAACCAGCTGAGGAGCAGCAGGAGAACACATGTTTTACTCCAGCAGCAACCAGCTGAGGAGCAGCAGGAGAAGCACATGTTTTACTCCAGCAACAACCAGCTGAGGAGCAGCAGGAGAAGCCACCGTTTTACTCCAGCAGCAACCAGCTGAGGAGCAGCAGGAGAAGCACTGTTTTACTCCAGCAGCAACCAGCTGAGGAGCAGCAGGAGAAAGCACATGTTTTACTCCAGCAGCAACCAGCTGAGGAGCAGCAGGAGAACCACATGTTTTAACCAGCAGCAACCAGCTGAGGAGCAGCAGGAGAACCACATGTTTACTCCAGCAGCAACCAGCTGAGGAGCAGCAGGAGAAAGCACATGTTTACTCCAGCAGCAACCAGCTGAGGAGCAGCAGGAGAGCACATGTTTTACTCCAGCAGCAACCAGCTGAGGAGCAGCAGGAGAAGCACATGTTTTACTCCAGCAGCAACCAGCTGAGAGCAGCAGAGAGAAACACATGTTTTACTCCACAGCAAACAAACAGCTGAGGAGCAGCAGGAGAAGCACATGTTTTACTCCAGCAACAACCAGCTGAGGAGCAGCAGGAGAAGCACACGTTTTACTCCAGCAACATCCGGCTGAGGAGCAGCAGGAGAAATCCCACTCAGAATAGACTCTGTATGCTGTACGCATGTGATAGTTGTGTTGGACAAATAAGATACATGGTGACTAACGAAGAAAAAAAAAAAGAAAAAGGCCAATTTAATTCCAGTAAATTAGGCAAATTAACCAATAGACTGATAAGCATGACGGTCAACTGTATTTCTATGAAGTGGTATTACCATCAATTAATAAAAAGCATTATTTAGCAATGGGATAATTGTTTCTCCCAGTCGTTTTGGTCGGCAACAGTTTTACATAATCAGCTATACCTCCTTTTTTAAATCATCACCGGCTAACGGAAACCCTGCTTAGGGAAAATAGGATTTTGAATGGGAATCAATTGTTTGGGCCCCACAAGGACAGTGTGTGTGTGTGTGTGTACCTCACAGATGCTGCAGTAGTGTGCGGGCTCGTCCCTGGTCCTGCCGTGCCACACCAGCTCCTTGCCTGACGCCTGCAGTAGCTCCCGCACCATCTGACACTGCTTCAATGTCCGCAGAAGACAGTACCTAGCAGAGACCGAGAGACACAGGGGTTAGGTGTGTGTGTGCGTGCACGAGCACAAGTGTGTATGAGTGAGAGGGCGAGCGAAAGGGAATTGTGTGTGTGTGTGTGTGTGTGTGTGAGAGACTCACTTGATCATCTGGAAGAGCTTGCTGTCGGACACTTTGATGTTCCTGGCCATGTTCCAGGAGAGGTGTATCATGGGAACAATGGACTTGACGCTCTGCAGCTTATTCCATTCATATCGCTCTGCTGCCAGCTTATACTGGTAGGCTGAGGAGGGAGGGAGGGAGGGAGAGAAAGAGAGCCAGAAAGTGAGAGGTAGAGAGAGACAGAAAGAAAGAGAGAGCGAGCGAGCAACAGAAAGAGAGAGAGACAGAAAGAGAGAGAGAGAGCGAGACAGAAAGAGAGACAGAAAGAGAGAGAGAGCGAGCGAGACAGAGAGATCAAGAGAGAGCGAGAGAGACAGATAAAGCGAAAGTGAGGGTGACAGAAGGTAGAAGGGGGTATTAATGACAATATCATTTCAATTTCACAATGTCAAGGCTTATCAGAATCCATCTATCATATTTAAATGATGCATGTTCATAGTAAGCATATCCCCTTGTTCTCCCCGTCTTACCCGTGAGGGGTCCTACGTTCCAGGCGATGTTGTTGCACCAGCCGATGGCCTGGACCCAGTGGACGGTGCCCGTGTTGAGCCACACCAGGTCTCCGGGGCGCTGGATGAAGCGGTACACAGGGACATCTGCCTCGTACAGGTCCTCCAGGTTGGGCCACCATGAACCCATCAGGAAGTTGATGTTGTTCCTGGAGGAGAGAGACACACACAGGATGTTAGAAATACAAATACTGCCGACTCCTTGCAGTTGATCAAATCAAATACATTGTTACATCATTTCGACAATGAATGAAAATATGGAAAAAATTATTCTACTTTTATTAGCATTAGGTCCACTATAGTCAAAGCAGAGTTAGACTTGTCTGTGACTTCAGATTGTATTGGCTGTAAACAAACAGAGGTAGGAGATCCACTTTGTGTTGAGTTAGAAGCAGGAGATTTTTGTTGACGTACTTTTCACAGAAGTGGTTGATGATTCCCCAGTAAGGCTGGGGCACAGAGAACCACTCACAGTCCCCCGGGCCGATGTTGATGTTCACGGAACAGAAGCTGTTGTTCTCTTGGTGACCTAAAAGACAAATACCTCATAAAACAAAATGCATAAAACAAAATGACTACAAAAAAACAAATTGTGTGTCAGACCTGGAATCAAATATATGATTATTTGTTATTTAAATACATATTTTCTGTGTATTTCAGTACTTTCAAATAATGCGGCCTGAATCAACCACTTTAAATATTTTATTATGTTTTATAGTCACATAGAACAGATAGGTGCAGTGAAATGTGTTGTTTTACAGGGTCAGCCACAGTAGTATGATAGGTGCAGTGAAATGTGTTGTTTTACAGGGTCAGCCACAGTAGTACGATAGGTGCAGTGTATGTGTTGTTTACAGGGTCAGCCCTAGTAGTACGATAGGTGCAGTGTAATGTGTTGTTTTACAGGGTCAGCCATAGTAGTACGATAGGTGCAGTGTAATGTGTTGTTTTCAGGGTCAGCCACAGTAGTATGATATGTGCAGTGTAATGTGTTGTTTTACAGGGTCAGTCATAGTAGTAGGCGCCCCTAGAGCAAATTAGGTTTAAGTGCCTTGCTCAAGTGCACGTTGACAGGTTTTTCACCTTGTCGGCTCAGGTATTCAAACCAGCGACCTTTCGGTTACTGGCCCAATGCTCAAATACCTGGCTTAAAATGCATGGGACTTAATTTGAGTCAGTGTATTTGAGTATTTCTAAATACATTCCAATATTCAACTCCTCGTCTTAAAAAATAACATTTCAATATTTACTTGGAAATGTATGTGAAAGTAACGTAGATATTTGAAAAAGTATTTGAACCCAGGTCTGGTGTTTGTGTTGCATTTAGGTGTGCATACAGTGTGTGTGTGTGTGCACAGTGTGTATGAGTGCATCAGTGTGTGTGTGTGTACAGTGTGTATGAGTGCATCAGTGTGTGTGTGTGTGTGTGTGTGTGTGTGTGTGTGTGTGTGTGTGTGTGTGTGTGGTGAGTGCATCAGTGTGTGTGTGTACAGTGTGTATGAGTGCATCAGTGTGTGTTGTGTGTGTGTGTGTGTGTGTACAGTGTGTATGAGTGCATCAGTGTGTGTGTGTGTGTGTGTGTGTGGTACAGTGTGTATGAGTGCATCAGTGTGTGTGTGTGGGTGTACAGTGTGCATCAGTGTGCATCAGTGTGTGTGTGTGTGTGCGTGTGTGTGTGTGTGTGTACAGTGTGTATGAGTGCATCAGTGTGTGTGTGTGTGTGTGTACAGTGTGTATGAGTGTGTGTGTGTGTGTACAGTGTGTATGAGTGCATCAGTGTGTGTGTACAGTGTGTATGAGTGCATTCAGTGTGTGTGACAGTGTGTATGAGTGCATCAGTGTGTGTGTACAGTGTGTGGTACAGTGTGTATGAAGTGCATCAGTGTGGTGGTGTGTGTGTTGTGGTGTGTGTGTTGTGCGTGTGTGTGTGTTGTACAGTGTGTATGATGTCAGTGTGTGTGTGTGTGTGTACAGTGTGTATGAGTGTGTGTGTGTGTGTACAGTGTGTGTATGAAGTGCATCAGTGTGTGTGTACAGTGGTGTATGAGTGCATCAGTGTGTGTGTGTGTACAGTGGTGTATGAGTGCATCAGTGTGTGTGTGTGTACAGTGTGTATGAGTGCATCAGTGTGTGTTGTACAGTGTGTATGAGTGCATCAGTGTGTGTGTACAGTGTGTATGGAGTGCATTCAGTGTGTGTGTGTGTACAGTGTGTATGAGTGCATCAGTGTGTGTGTGTGTACAGTGTGTATGAGTGCATCAGTGTGTGGTGTGTGTACAGTTGTATGAGTGCATCAGTGTGTGTGTGTGTACAGTGTGTATGAGTGCATCAGTGTGTGTGTGTGTACAGTGTGTATGAGTGCATCAGTGTGTGTGTGTGTACAGTGTGTATGAAGTGCATCAGTGGTGTGTGTGTGTGCAGTGTGTATGATTGATCAGTGGTGTGTGTGTGTGTACAGTGTGTATGAGTGCATCAGTGTGTGTGTACAGCGTGTATGAGTGCACAGTGTGTGTGTGTACCAGGCGTGCGGCTCCCAGGGACCTTCATGTAGAGCTGGACAGTGTTCATGCCCAGGATGGTGTGTCCTACGTGGCTGAGCAGGTTGCCAGCAGACACCACCCTGGCGAACGCAGGCAGCTTACTGAGCTCCTGCAGATGCAGTTTCCACCTTGGATGAGGTCAGAGGGCAAGGGTCAGCAGTAAACTCTACTGCACAGACACACATCGCACCCAACCTCAGAGATCCTCATGATGATAACAATGCCTAATCCAAAACCAGCCCTTGTCCCTTCTCCCTAGGCCATACCCCGTGTCTGTTTCTACAACCAAACGGTCTGGAGATGGCTCCACCTGTAGACCCTAACCAGTCTGTTTTGGACCATGATATAATCTGGTTTATATGAAGAGGTAAATCGACTCACATTAAAAATTGTCAAACTAAAGTCTCTCGTTAACAGAACTACATAATGTTGTCAGTGAGAGTTGGGTGGAACACTTACTTCCTATCGTCAGACAGGTCGATGTTGGTGCCAAACTTGATGTGTTTGAAGGGCCCTTTCTTCCGCCACGGCGCACTGCGGGATCATGGCATATGTAGTTTAGACAGAGCAGAGCGATATCACACACAGACCGAGAGAGAGACAGACGGCCAGGGAGGCAGAGACAGACGGCCAGACAGAAACGTCTTACCTCTCTGCGTTGGCTGCCTCTGCTTCCAGCTCCATCTTCTTCTCCTCCTGCGAAATACATTCAATATAGATTTATGTTGTCTAGTTTGAGTGACAGAGTCAGGAGAGAACATGTGAATATTCAGTGTCTGACAGGGGTTGGTCTCAGCACAGTGAACACACGGCCTTCAGAGAACAGGACCCCGCTCAAAACTCTGTGTGTCTCTAATCAACAAGGCCTTGTATTGAGAGCATTTGCAATGGTGATGGTTCTCTGTGTCGGTCTGTCTGTGTGTCTGTATCCTTCACCTGCTCCCTCTACTAACCCGTAGTGATTCCTGGAAGGACGACGCCTGGTATTGGGCGTACTTGGCGATGGTGGTGTGTGACTGGCTGCTCTGGCAGCGCCACATCTTCCTGGTGCCGCTCAGGTCCCAGTTCTCATCGGTGGGCTGAGACAGCTGGGTCCGGACCTCCACCAGGTGGTCTGGGTTAGCCTCCACCAGGGTCTTAGTAGAGAACAGACCCAGGTCTGACAGAGTGGACGAGCGAGAGAGAGAGCGAGCGAGAGAGAGAGAAGACAGCGAAGGAGAGGAAAGTGGAGAGATGTGATGTTTAGTAAACTCACAACTTGCATCTGCAAAAAATATGTCACTAAAAATCAGCTAATTTCTGACAGCATGGCTGAAAAGTATTACACTGCACCTATCATACTACTATGTCTGACCCTGTAAAACAACACATTACACCGCACCTATCATACTACTATGACTGACCCTGTAAAACAACACATTACACTGCACATATCATACTACTATGGCTGACCCTGTAAAACAACACATTACACTGCACCTATCATACTACTATGGCTGACCTCTTAAACACACATTACTGGCACCTGCACCTATCATCACTACTATGACTGACCCTGTAAAACAACACATTACAGCTGCACATATCCAGGATCACCCTAACTATGGCTTGACGACTGTTAATACATATCACATTACTTGACTCTATCATAGCTACTTCTGACTGACGCCCTGTATGAAGAACGCGAAGACGATTAGCAGGCTGGCAGCATGGAGTGCATTACTATGATGGGGCTGACGCCTGTGATTCAACAAGTCACATTAACT
>NW_019944492.1:89705-92432 GCF_002910315.2 Salvelinus sp. IW2-2015 | reverse complement strand
TTGGGTTATTATGGGACAATGTTAGTTTTCACCGGGACTTGTTTGTCCAAAACTGGTTTGCCACCATCCCAATTTGTAGTTTTGTACCTACCCCCATATTCAACCTTTTCTAAAATCCCATGGAGGAGATTCTTCTCAGCCTGGCCGCTGGAAAGTGTATGATCGCCAACCCTATGCCCGCATTGCCCGCTTCTCCAGGCATTGGAGACGCTGTGGACTAGAGGTTGCCTCTGTCAAGGTTGGATACGCCATGCTTAGGAAGATACTTCGATGTTTGGCAAAGAGAAAACGTTCTTGTGATGTGGACGAATGTATTGTGGCCAGACCCAGGCCGCGAGAAGAGATGAAGCTTAGCTTAGCACTGGTGACTGCCACACCCCCCCCCCCCCCCTACCAATTTCCTGGACTG
This sequence comes from Salvelinus sp. IW2-2015, assembly GCF_002910315.2. Lineage (NCBI taxonomy): Eukaryota > Metazoa > Chordata > Actinopteri > Salmoniformes > Salmonidae > Salvelinus > Salvelinus sp. IW2-2015. The sequence continues at coordinate 92,023 of NW_019944492.1, read as the reverse complement.
CCCCCCCGGGACCCACACACAAATGTTGTTCTTTTACTGTATTCTAAAGAATATACTTTTGGTTACATATGTTATATAGTTTTGTTGTATGCTACTGTATACAACAGTAATGTTTGGCCTAATAATATTGTTTTCTTTTCTACATTGCATTTGGTGTTTACAGTGTACGTGTTTACCCCTCTCAGCAGATTTAACCTTCACTGTCTAGCAACATTTGTATTTGAAATGTAGATATAAGCCTATGAACGACAGAGAGCTTTAGATTTTAGAACAATCAGTGTTACATGGTATATCCAAAAATTACTATTGTTTGAAAGCAGTTTTTGCCATTTTGATTGCAAATGGCTTCATTCTGACATGTGTTTATGGCATTTTGAATTGCATTGTACATTTTTGAAGGAATGTGAGGCATTTTGATTATCAAAACACAGGAACATACAGTGAGGAGCAGACATTTATCAAAACACAGAAACCACGTGAGGGAGAGACATTATCAAACAACAGACACACAGTGAGGGAGCAGACATTATCAAACACCAGACACAGTGAGGGAACAGACATTATCAAACACAGACACAGTGAGGATCAGAGCATTATCAAAACACAGAAACACAGTGAGCAGACATTATCAAACACAGAACACAGTGAGGGAGCAGACATTATCAAACACAGAACACAGTGAAGGAGAAGACATTATCAAACACAGAACACAGTGAGGGAAAAGACATTATCAAACACAGAACACAATGAGGGGAGCAGACATTATCAAACACAGAACACAGTGAGGGAGAAGACATTATCAAACACAGAACACAGTGAGGGAGCAGACATTATCAAACACAGAACACAGTGAGGGAGCAGACATTATCAAACACAGAACACAGTGAGCAGACATTATCAAACACAGAACACAGGGAAGGGAGAAGACATTATCAAACACAGAACACAGTGAGGGAGCAGACATTTTCCACCAGCAGCTAAAACAGACATCCCCCCCTCGCTCTCTCTCCCTCTCTCGTCCTCCCTCTCTCCCAGAGGGATATGATCATCAGTGCAAAGAGCCACAACATCAGGGCACTGCCCTCCCACTCCCAAATGCCATCCAAACTCACCAGCCCTGAACCAGATCAACTCAAACAGAACCACAGCTTCCTTCACTCTCTCTCCTTCTCTCAACTCAATTGTCAATTTAAGGGCTTTATTGGCATGGGAAACATATGTTAATATTGCCAAAGCAAGTGAAATAGATAAACAAACAAAAGTGAAATAAACAATAAAAATGTATAATAAACATTACACTCACAAAAGTTGCAAAAGAATAAAGACATTTCAAATGTCAAATTATTATTATTATACAATAGAGTTTGTGCTCCACTGGTTGCCCTTTTCTTGTGACAACAGGTCACAAATCTTGCTGCTGTGATGGTACACTGTGGTATTTCACCCAGTAGATAAGGGAGTTTATCAAAATTGGGGCTTTTTTTCAAATTCTTTGTGGATTTGTATAATCTGAGAGAAATACTGTATGTGTCTCTAATATGGTCATACATTTAGGAGGTTAGGAAGTGCAGCTCAGTTTCCACCTCATTTTGTGGGCAGTGTGCACATAGCCTGTCTTCTCTTGAGAGCCAGGTCTGCCTACGGCGGCCTCTCTCAATAGCAAGGCTATGCTCACTGAGTCTGTACATAGTCAAAGCTTTCCTTAATTTTGGGTCAGTCACAGTGGTCAGGTATTCTGCCACTTTGTACTCTCTGTTTAGGGCCAAATAGTGTTCTAGTTTGCTCTGTTTTTGTCAAGTAATTATCTTTTTGTTTTCTCATGATTTGGTTGGGTCTAATTGTGCTGTTGTCCTGGGGCTCTGTGGGGTGTGTTTGTGTTTGTGAACAGAGCCCTAGGACCAGCTTGCTTAGGGGACACTTCTCCAGGTTCATCTCTCTGTAGGTGATGGCTTTGTTATGGAAGGTTTGGGAATCACTTCCTTTTAGGTGGATGTAGAATTTAACGTCTCTTTTCTAGAATTTGTATTTGTGGTCCTGGCAACTGGACCTTTTTTGGAACATCATTATTTTCTGAGATTTACTGTCAGGGCCCAGGTCTGACAGAATCTGTGCAGAAGATCTAGGTGCTGCTGTAGGCCCTCCTTGGTTGGGGACAGAAGCACCAGATCATCAGCAAACAGKARACATTTGACTTCATATTCTAGTAGGGTGAGGCCGGGTGCTGCAGACTGTTCTAGTGCCCTCGCCAATTTGTTGATATATATATGTTGAAGAGGGTGGGGCTTAAGCTGCAACCCTGTCTCACCACACGGCCCTGT
>NW_019944492.1:87370-88819 GCF_002910315.2 Salvelinus sp. IW2-2015 | reverse complement strand
CGTCCTGCCAAAGCAGCAGACAATAAAACTCCTCATGCCTGAAAAGGCCTGCAGACAGATACACAGACAGGCAGATAGTACTGTTTCTGCTGCTACTGCTGCTACCAGTAAGAGTTCCCTGTCTGAGCCATTGATTTATATATACACTAAACTAAAGGGGAGCGCAGTGTTGAAGACACCTCCCCCACCATTGTAAAGCTATAGAAATTAATTTATTCATGTCTACATTACTTTTTTCCCACAGGTATTTATTGTGAGCTGAACATAACACATTATATTTTTATATATATATATATATATATATATAACTGTTTGACAAGGTAGGGGTGGAATACAGAAGATAGCCCTATTTGGTAAAATACCAAGTCCATATTATGGCAAGAACAGCTCAAATAAGCAAAGAGAAACGACAGTCCATCATTATTTTAAGACATGAATATCAGTCAATCTGGAAAATTGACCCATAGAGACCCAGAGTTACCTCTGCTGCAGAGGATAAGTTCATTAGAGTTACCAGCCTCAGAAATTGCAGCCCAAAATAATTGTTCAAGTAACCGACACATCTCAACATCAACTGTTCAGAGGAGACTGTGTGAATCGGTCCTTCATGGTCGAATTGCTGCAAAGAAACCACTACTAAAGGAAACCAATAAGAAAAAGAGACTTGCTTGGGCCAAGAAACACGAGCAATGAATATTAGACTGGTGGAGTCCAAATGTGTGATTTTTGGTTTCAACAGCTGTGTCTTTGTTCCACACCATGAAGCATGGAGGAGGAGGTGTGATAGTGTGGGGGTGCTTTGCTGGTGACACTCTCTGTGATATATTTAGAATTCAAGGCACACATAACCAGCATGGCTACCACAGCATTCTGCAACGATACGCCATCCCATCTGGTTTGTGCTTAGTGGGACTATCATTTGTTGATCAACAGGACAATGACTCAAAACACACCTCCAGGCTGTGTAAGGGCTATTTGACCAAGAAGGAGATTGATGGAGTGCTGCATCAGAGGAAATGGCCTCCACAATCACCCGACCTCAACCCAATTGAAATGGTTTGGGATGCGTTGACCACAGAGTGAAGGAAAAGCAGCCAACAAGTGCTCAGCATATGTGGGAACTCCTGGAAAGAATTCCAGATGAAGCTGGTTGAGAGAATGCCAAGAGTGTGCAAAGCCATCATTTAGGCAAAGGGTGGCTGCTTCGAAGAACCTAATATATAAAATATATTTTGACTTGTTGAACACTTGTTTGGTTACTACATGATTCCCTGTGTGTTATTTCATAGTTTTGATGTCTTCACTATTATTCTACAATGTAGAAAACAGTAAAAATAAAGAGAAGAGGAAGGAGGGAGGGAGGGAGGAGAGGAGGAAGAGGAGGAGAAGAGGAGGGAGAAGAGGAGAGAGGGAGGAAGGAGGGAGGAGAGAGAGGAGAGGGGGAGGGAG
>NW_019944492.1:85521-86678 GCF_002910315.2 Salvelinus sp. IW2-2015 | reverse complement strand
GAGGAGAGGGAGGAGCGGGGGGGAGGGATGGAGGGATGGAGGGAGAGAGAGACAGCAACACAATTAGACCAAAACAAATCATGAGAAAACAAAAAGATAATTACTTGATACATTGGAAAGAATGAACAAAAACAGAACTAGAATGCTATTTGTTCCTAAACAGARAGTACACAGTGGCAGAATGACCATATTAGAGACCCAATTTTGATAAACTCCCATATCTACTGGGTGAAATACCACACCATCACAGCAGCAAGACAAGGGCAACCAGTGAAGAACAAACACCATTGTAAATACAACCCATTTTTATGTTTATATATGTTCCCTTGTCCCTATTTGCACGTCTTTACAACAATGTATATAGACATAATATGWCATTTGAAATGTCTTTATTGTTTTGGACCTTTTGTATTGTAATGTTTACTGTTAATTTGTATTGTTTATTTTACTTTTGTTTATTACCTATTTCACTTACTTTGACAATGTTAACATATGTTTCCCATGCCTATAAAGCCTTTAAATTGAAATTGAATTGAGAGAGAGACAGGGAGAGGGAGAGGGGGAGGGAGACAGAGGCAGTGTGGGTTTAGTTTCAGGAAGACCTACTAGCTACTTGAGGAGAAGTTAACAAGCTACTTTTTACAGCGACTGGCTCTGGCCACATCTGGTCTCTGTAATCTATTCCTAGTTACAAACCCCACCATTTCAATCCCATCTGTGAGGGGGCTAAACGCTGTCTGGTTGAATAATTCTCCTAATATTTCACCGTTCCTCAATCCAACGTTTTTCATTAAGAATAATTATACTCATTTTAACAAGCGTGTTTCGGAGGTGAAACACTAATTGAGTTTGCGGAAGACCAACTGTTTTAACATTTTTAAATGATGCGTGGTTAGACAATAGTTCCAAATGGTACCCTATTCCCTACATAGTGCCCTACTTTAGACCAGGACCCATAGTGCCCTACTTTAGACCAGGACCCATAGTGTACTACTATAGACCAGGGCCCATAGTGTACTACTTTAGACCAGGGCCCATAGTGTACTACTATAGACCAGGACCCATAGTGTACTACTATAGACCAGGGCCCATAGTGTACTACTATAGACCAGGGCCCATAGTGTACTACTATAGATCAGGGCCCATAGTGTACTACT
>NW_019944492.1:58615-82676 GCF_002910315.2 Salvelinus sp. IW2-2015 | reverse complement strand
AGATGTCGAGCAGGAGGGCCTCCTGTTGGTCCAGAACCAGTGGATGATATTAGAGTCGAGGCAGGAGGGCCTCCTGTTGGTTCAGAAACCAGTGGATGATATTAGAGTCGAGCAGGGGCTTCCGGTTGGTTCAAACCAGTGGGATGATATTTTAGGTCGAGGCAGGGAGGGCCATCCTGTTGGTTCAGAACCAGTGCGATGATATGAGGTCGAGGGCAGGAGGGCCTCCTGTTGGTTCAGAACCAGTGGATGATATTAGAGTCGAGCAGGGAGGGCCTCCTGTTTTGGTTCAACCAGTGGATGATATTAGAGGTCGAGGCAGGGAGGGCCTCCTGTTGGTTCAGAACCAGTGGATGATATTAGAGGTCGAGGCAGGGAGGGCCTCCTGTTGGTTCAGAAGTTAAACATTAATAATGAACGATCTTTGTGATGGTGTATATTTATAGACTACAGGTACATAAACTAATGAAAATGCTATTGTGTTCTATGATATACATTTATGACATTTATTATCTTTGCAATAATATATATGAAATGTAATTATTAGACTGTGAGAATGTTGACGTGTCAATGGCTCAGAGGGGGGGTCCCTCGAGGCCAGGCTTTTCTAGTGCTAAAATGTAACGATATAAAAGTGAATAAGAGATTTCCACAGCAAACCTCCTTTGTTCTTTGTTGTGAGGTTGTCCAATTGTTCTGTGCTGTGCTGCTGTGCAGTTTCTACAACAGGTCTAATGAATGATGTGGGCTGTTTTGGCCTGACTTTAGTTCAGACGACAAGAATTCATGAAACAAGTGGCCACAGACAGAAAGCGCTTGTTCTCCTCAAAGGCCTCTGTGTTCCTTTGTGTTCAGTCACGCCAGGGGAGAAATGTCCACCAGAGCTGTTGCCAAATAATTGAATGTTAATTTCTCTACCATAAGCCGCATCCGACATTGTTTTAGAGAATTGGGCTCCCGAGTGGCGCAGCGGTCTAAGGCACTGCATCTCAGTGCTAAAGGTGTCACTACAGTACTTGTAAAGCTAGAATGTTGTCTTTTTTAAATGTATTTAACCTTTATTTAACTAGGCAAGTCAAGAACAAATTCTTATTTACAATGACGGCCTCCCCCTCTCCTCCCACAGGGCGGCGCACAATTGGCCCAGCGTCGTCCGGGTTTGGCCGGGGTAGGTCGTCATTGTAAATAAGAATTTGTTTTAACTGTCTTGCCTAGTTAAATAAAAGGTTAAATTAAGAAAAAAAAAGGAAAAAAAGTTGTCAGTACGTCCGACCGGCCTCACAACCGCAGACCAGGTGTACGGCGTCGTGTGGACGAGCAGTTTGTTGATGTCAGCGTTGTGAACAGAGTGCCCCATGGTGGCGGTGGGGTTATGGTATGGGACAGACATAAACTACAGACAACGAACACAATTACATTTTATCGATGGCAATTTGAATGCATGAAAATAATGCGACGAGATCCTGAGGCCCATTTTGTTTAAGGTATCTGTGACCAACAGACGCATATCTGTATTCCCAGGTCATATGACATCTATAGATTAGGGCCTAATGAATTGATTTCAATTGACTGATTTCCTCATATGAACTGTAAGTCAGTAAAATCTATGGAATTGTTGCATGTTGCGTTTATATTTTTGGTTCAGTATATAGCTTATCTTGCCAGGATATATCCATTACGTACTGTGTCTCTTGGTGATGAAAACAGGCTGTTATTTTCTGTAAAACACTTTGAACAGGACCCCTTTCCTTTCTCTGGGTCATAGTTGGAGATACAGCCATACAGCACCCTATTCCCTATGGGTCCTGGTCTAAAGTAGTGCACTGTACAGGGAACGTGATGCCATTTTGGACACAACCACAGAGTAATGTAAATGAAACAAACCTGACCGTTTCTTGTAGCGGAACTTTCCATCCCTATACATCATTCCCCTGTCATCCTGTCAAAACAAATCTTATACGCTCCCCCGATGGCATTTCCTGTTTGAGAAATAATTACAGACTATAATGATATAGCTTTTGAGTGCCTCCCTAATGGCACCCTATCCCCAGTATAGTGCACTATGGGCCCTGGTCAAAAGTAGTGCACTATAAAGGGAACATTTGGTACACATCCGTATTGAGTTGGCTAAGGTGACAGTCACAGGCCCTAAACACTGGGCTTAGCCAGTTCAGAAGAGAATATGTCTTCTTCTTCGTGGCTCAGATGAGAATATGTCTTCTTCGTGGCTTCATCTACTTATTCTGTATTGGTCAAACAGATTACCACGAATGAACTACCAATTGACTGTTTCCTCAATTTATAAACATCATTTACTGTGGTGTATTTTGAGACGGTCCCTTAAATATGTAGATAAGTAGAGGTGTCGGTTAGAGGGTTGGTGTAGCCAGATCACAATACAACATGGCACCGTACGCTACAATAACATCCAGTACAGGGTTGGTGTAGCCAGATCACAATACAACATGGTACCGTACGCTACAATAACATCCAGTACAGGGTTGGTGTAGCCAGATCACAATACAACTGGTACTGTACGCTTACAAGTAACATCCATACAGGTTGGTGTAGCCAAGTATGCAATACAACATGTACCCGTACGCTACAATAACATCCAGTACAGGGTTGGTGTAGCCAGATCACAAATCAACATGGTACCCGTACGCTACAATAACATCCAGTACCAGGTTGGTGTAGCCAGATTCACAATACAACATGGTACCGTACGCTACAATAACAATCCAGTACAGGGTTTGGTTGTAGCCAGATCACAATACAACATGGTACCGTACGCTACAATAACATCAGTACAGGGTTGGTGTAGCCAGATCAGCAATACAACATGGTACCGTACGCTACAATAACATCCAGTACAGGGTTGTGTTGCCCAGATCACAATGCAACATGGTACCGTACGCTACAATAACATCCAGTACAGGGTTGGTGTAGCCAGATCACAATACACATGGTCGTACGCTACAATAACATCCAGTACAGGGTTGGTGTAGCCAGATCACAATACAACATGGTACCGTACGCTACAATAACATCCAGTACAGGGTTGGTGTAGCCTTTACTCAGATCACAATACAACATGGTACCGTACGCTACAATAACATCCAGTACAGGTTGGTTGTAGCCTTTTTGTGACCTAGTACAATATCATTCAACACAATGCTATTTTCATGGTCCATCCAATCACATTTGGAATTGACAATAAATGTGGACATCAATTCAATATAAAAGGTTTCAGTACATTGCCGCTGGCAGCCAACCTACTCAGTTACTCTGAATGTGCTATGCCTGACATCACTGTTCGGCTGCAAACTGACGTCTGGCATAGCTATGGCACTACCAGGCTAACTACATTGTTGAGCCTCCATTACACCAGCCTGAGTTAAAGGCAGTTAAAGGGCTCAGTATTCCACTAGTCTTGCTCGCCAGAGTCATGGCTCTGCAGTGTGGTTGTGGGAAGAGACTAGTATGCCACATGCTCCTGCACCGTTCCCTGGACCTGGACTTCATTCTGCATCCTCTCTCGCTAGGCTGCTATAAGCTAACTATAATGGGGTTGGTATATTTGCTATTTGAAAAAGTGTCCAGATAATTTCAGAGCAGAGAACTTGGTGAACAGACATAGTGGGATCTGAGAATAGTTGAAGCACCTTAACCGCTAAATTAATGTCTTAAATTTCTTAAATTTTTGTTTATACGGACCTCATCATTACACAGCCTCTCTGGGTTTGCTGCTATATGCTAACTATTAGTAACAATATCTGTCACTTTATAACGTAAAAAATTGGCTACACATTACAGATGTAGGGTATTCATTTGAGCCAGTTTTCTACAGCAGGAAATGTTAATCAGTATGTGGATTATAATTCATGGACATTTGTGTAGGGGTTAATACATTATCCATTCGGGGCGAATCAAATCTGAAATGTCAAAGTTGAAATGACAAACTTTAGAAGTCTTTTTTTTWWWACTCAAATACACTACAAGTTTGCATTTCCTGCTTTACAGGAAAAATTCTCTGCAACAAAAGAGTGATCAAATTAAGATCCTACATCTGTAATAGGCCTATAACCGCAATAACCGATAGGACGGATCTAATCTGTACCAAATTAAAATAGAACAATGAAGTTGATGACCACTTTCTCATGGCATACGTAAAGAGGATATAAAAGAGGATATAAAAGAGGATATAAATAGTTAAAGAGGATATAAATAGTTGAAATAATTGAATTGTTACCAAGCGTCTCCTCTCCTCTTCCACTGTGTTCAGTAGCTGGGAAAACTCCTTGAACGACTGGGCTGGAAAAGAAAGAACATACAGGATCTCTTTAATCTAATATCAGTTCCGGGTTAAAGGTCATATACACAGTATGAACATGTGAGTTATTAACGTGGGAAACATCAATGTGGCAGAGGATCGATACAGGTTCCATTAAGTAAATATGCATTGATCTATTGTGTCAGGTACTTAAACTACTGTAATGGAGTTTTACAGGTCAGGGGTGGGAGGGAGTAATGTTAAACTACTGTAATGGAGTTTACAGGTCAGAGTATGTTAAACTACTGTAATGGAGTTTACAGGTCAGAGTATGTTAAACTACTGTAATGGAGTTTACAGGTCAGAGTATGTTAAACTACTGTAATGGAGTTTACAGGTCAGAGTATGTTAAACTACTGTAATGGAGTTTACAGGTCAGAGTATGTTAAACTACTGTAATGGAGTTTACAGGTCAGAGTATGTTAAACTACTGAAATGGAGTTTACAGGTCAGGTTGTTAAACTACTGTAATGGAGTTTCAGGTAGATATGTTAAACTACTGTAATGGAGTTACAGCAGAGATGTTAAACTACTGTAATGGAGGTTACAGGTCAGAGTATGTTTAAAATATGTAATGGAGTTCACAGGTTGAAGTCATGGATAAATCATAAGTAGGTCAATAACATGAAAACAGGTCTGGGTTCAAATGCATGACAACACAGGCCATGGGTCAAAAGATTGAAACATAGGACATTGGGTTCAATACGCATGACACACACAGGGCCCTGGTTTCAATAAGCATGACAACACAGGGCCCTGGGTTCAATAAGATACAAACACAGGGCCATGGGTTCAATAAGCATGACAACATAGGACCCTGGGTTCAAAACGCATGAAACACAGGGCCTGGTTCAATAAGCATGACAACACAGGTCCCTGGGTTCAATAAGCATGACAACATAGGACCTGGGTTCAATAAGCATGACAACACAGGGCCCGGGTTCAATAAGCATGACAACACAGGGCCCTGGGTTCAATAAGCATGGACAACACAGGGCCATGGGTTCAATAAGCATGAAAACATAGGACCCTGGGTTCAATACGCATGACAACCAGGCCCTGGGTTCAATAAGCATGACAACACAGGCCATGGTTCAATAAGCACGACAACATAGGACCCTGGGTATATATGCATGACATGACAGGGCCTGGGTTCAATAAGCTTGACAAACACAGGGCCCTGGGTTCAATAAGCATGACCAACACAGGACCCTGGGTTCAATAAGCATGACAACACAGGGCCCTGGGTTCAAAAGCATGACAACACAGGGCCTGCGTTCAATAAGCATGACACACAGGGCCCTGGGCTCAATAAGCATGACAACACAGGGCCCTGGGTTCAATAAGCATGACAACACGGGCCATGGGTTCAAATAAGCATGACAACATAGGACCCTGGTTCAATACGCATTGACAACACAGGGCCCTGGGTTCAATAAGCATGACAACATAGGACCCTGGGTTTCAATAAGCATGACAACACAGGGCCCTGGGTTCAATAAGCATGACAACACAGGGCCCTGGGTTTCATAAGCATGACAACACAGGGCCCTGGGGTTCAATAGCATGACAACCCAGGGCCATGGGTTCAATAAGCATGACAACATAGGACCCTGGGTTCAAACGCATGACAACACAGGCCCTGGGTTCAATAAGCATGACAACACAGGGCCATGGGTTTCAATAAGCATGACAACATAGGACCCTGGGTTCAATACCGCATGACATGACAGGGCCCTGGGTTCAATAAGCATGACAACACAGGGCCCTGGGTTCAATAAGCATGGCAACATAGGACCCTGGTTCAATAAGCATGACAACACAGGGCCCTGGGTTCAATAAGCATGACAAAACAAGGGCCCTGGGTTCAATAAGCATGACAACACAGGGCCCTGGGTTCAATAAGCATGACAACACAGGGCCCTGGGTTAAATAACATGACAAACACAGGGCCATGGGTTCAATAAGCGACAACATAGGACCTGGGTTTCAATACGCATGACAAACCAGGGCCCTGGGTTCAATAAGCATGACAACACAGGGCCCTGGGTTCAATAAGCATGACAACATTGAGACCCTGGGTTCAATAAGCATGACAACACAGGGTCATGGGTTCAATAAGCATGACAACACAGGGCCCTGGGTTCAATAAGCATGACAACACAGGGCCCTGGTTCAATAAGCCTGACAACACCGGGCCATGGGTTCAATAAGCATGACAGCACAGGGCCCTGGGTTCAATAAGCATGACTGAAGCATCCCATGGCTGAACCCTGGCTAGAGCCGACCTGTTACAGTAACAGAACCCTCCCATGGCTGAGCCCTGGCTAGACTGGACCTGTTACAGTAACAGAATATCCCATGGCTAAGCCCTGGCTAGACTGGACCTGTTAAAGTAACAGAACTCCCATGGCTGAACCCTGAACCTGTTACAGTAACAAAACTCTCCCATGGCTGAACCCTGGACCTGTTACAGTAACAGAACTCCCCATGGCTGAACCCTGAACCTGTTACAGTAACAGAACTCTCCCATGGCTGAACCCTGAACCTGTTACAATAACAGAACCTCCCATGGCTTGAACCCTGAACCTGTTACAGTAACAGAACTCTCCCATGGCTTGAACCCTGAACCTGTTACAGTAACAGAACTCTCCCATGGCTGAACCCGAACCTGTTACAGTAACAGAACTCTCCCATGGCTGAACCCTGGACCTGTTACAGTAACCGAACTCTCCCATGGCTGAAACCCTGAACCTGTTACAGTACAGAACTCTCCCATGGCTGAACCCTGAACCTGTTACAGTAACAGAACTCTCCCATGGCTGAACCCTGAACCTGTTACAGTAACAGAACTCTCCCATGGCTGAACCCTGAACCTGTTACAGTAACATAACTTTCCATGGCTGAACCCGAACCTGTTACAGTACAGAACTCTCCCATGGCTGACCCTGAACCTGTTACAGAACAGAACTCTCCCATGGCTGAACCATGGCTAGACTGGACCTGTTACAGTAACAGGAACTCTCCCATGGCTGACCCTGGACCTGTTACAGTAACAGAACTCTCCCATGGGTGAACCCTGGCTAGACTGGGGCCTGTTACAGTAACAGAACTCTCCCATGGCTGAACCCTGAACATGTTACAGTAACAGAACTCCCATGGCTGAATCCTGAACCTGTTACAGTAAACATAACTCCACCATGGCTGAACCCTGAACCTGTTACCAGTAACAGAACTCCACCATGGGCTGAACCCTGACCTGTTCAGTAACAAGAACTCTCCCATGGCTGAACCCTGAGCTAGAACGGACTTTACAGTAACAGAACTCTCCCATGGCTAAGCCTGGCTAGACTGGACCTGTTACAGTAACAGAACTCCACCATGGCTGAACGCTGAACCTGTTACAGTAACAGAACTCCACCATGGCGAACCTGAACCTGTTACAGTAACAGAACTCCACCATGGCTGAACCCTGGCTAGACTGGAACAGATACATTCATCTTGTCTAGTAACTGTATACACTGTCTATTGATATACGTAGCATAGCAACATTATGTGAGCCATACTACTGTAGTTGTTGAAAAGAGTACCAGAGAAATTAGTGATTTCCCATGGATAAAAACTTCACCATCTAGCCTGAAGGGTCTGTAACAGTCTGAACTGGCAGTGGCCGTAGTTTGATGGCCGTACGCTTCATTCAATACAGCTCCAGAGTAATGCATGGGTCCAAAATGGCACCCTATTACCTTATATAGCGCACTCTTTTAACATGCCTCTGGGCAAAAGTAGTGCACTACAAAGGGAATAGGGAGCCATTTGGAACGCATACATGGACTGGTCTGGCTGCTGTTGTGGTGGTCAGCCCTCTGTCTCAGCCTGTGTTCAGGTCCAGCCATTTACACATGGTCTGAGAGAGAGAGAGAGAGGTTCCCTGCTGCTCGGCTTGCCAGCACAGAGACATCATTATCACCAACTACGCAACCTGGTTGGGCCATCATCCAGACACACTCTTTCTGTTTCTCTCTCAATTCAAGGGGCTTTATTGGCATGGGAAACATATGTTAACATTGCCAAAGCAATGTCTGTCTGTCTGTCTGTCTGTCTGTCTGTCTGTCTGTCTGTCTGTCTGTCTGTCTGTCTGCCTGCCTGCCTGTCTGTCTGCCTGTCTTCTGTCTGTCTCTCTGCTCTCCAATAAGTCTATGCCAGACAGTGTAAAACCTCTACTACATTACAGGCATGCCTGTTAAAAACGTCCTTTATCACTTCATCAGCAGCACAACCCTCACATGGGGTAGAACGGGTCTCAGCTGGAGACCCTGCCTGTCCCAAATGGCATCATATTACCTATATAGTGCAGTGCATACAGTAGCCCTATGGACCCTAGTCAAAAGTAGTGCCCCATATAGGTAATAGGGGGCAATTTGTGATGCTGCTGCTGATGGGAGGAGATTAGACGCTTAAGAGAGGAAATGAAAGTCAGAGAGAGGTAACCAGGGTTACAGCTGCATATCCTTGACCGGGAAATGAGGAGAGAACCACCAATAGTTCTGATGATGAGTCATGGAGAGATAGAGAGAGAGAGCGAGAGATAGAGAGAGAGATAGAGAGAGAGAGGGAACAGAGAGAGAGAGAAGAGAGAACAGAGAGAGAGAGAGAACAGAGAGAGAGACAGAAGAGAGAGAACAGAGAGAGAGAGAGAGCACAAGAGAGAGGAGACAGAGAGAGAGAACAGAGAGAGAGAACAGAGAGAGAGACAGAGAGAGAGAGAGAACAGAGAGAGAGAACAGAGAGAAGGAAACAGAGAGAGAGAACAGAGAGAGAGGAGAGAGAGAGAGAACAGAGAGAGAGAACAGAGAGAGGAACAGAGGAAGAGACAGAGAGAGAGAACAGAGAGAGAGAAACGGAGAGAGAGAACAGAGAGAGAGAACAGAGAGAGATGGAGACAGAGAGAGGCGGGAGGGGACCTGACACCTTCAGCACACAGGGGACAAACACCTACCTGAAGGTGACAGTATTCCCTCCCCCATATGCCCCCCTAGACACAACCACGACAACATAAACAACAACGCCTATAAGAAATCCCGCTATGCCCTCAGACGAACCATCAAACAAGCAAAGCGTCAATACAGGATTAAGATTGAATCCTAATACACCGGCTCTGACGCTCGTCGGATGTGGCAGGGGTTGAAAACTGTTACGGACTACAAAAGGAAACCCAGACGCGAGCTGCCCAGTTACGCGAGCCTACCAGACGAGCTAAATGCCTTTTATACTCGCGTCGAGGCAAGCAACACTGAAACATGCATGAAAGCACCAGCTGTTCTGGATGACTGTGTGATAACGCTCTCTGTATCCGATGTGAGCAAGACCTTTAAACAGGTCAACATTCACAAAGCTGTGGGGCCAGATGGATTACCAGGACATGTACTCAAAGCATGGGCAGACCAACTGTCAAGTGTCTTCACTGACATTTTCAACCTCTCCCTGACCGAGTCTGTATTACCTACATGTTTCAAGCAGACCACCATAGTCCCTGTGCCCAAGGAAGCGAAGGTAACATGCCTAAATCCTTACTGCCCGTAAGTCGGTAGCCATGAAGTGCTTTGAAATCTGGTCATGGCCCACATCAACACCATTATCCCAGAAACTCTAGACCAACTCCAATTTGCATACCGCCTCAACAGGTTCACAGATGACGCAATCTCAATCGCACTCCACACTGCCCTTTCCCACCTGGACAAAAGGAACACCTATGTGAGAATGCTGTTCATTGACTACAGCTCAGCGTTCAACACCATAGTGTCCTCAAAGCTCATCACTAAGCTAAGGACTCTGGGACTAAACACCTCCCTCTGCAACTGGATCCTGGACTTCCTGACAGGCCGCCCCCAGGTGGTAAGGGTAGACAACAACACATCTGCCACGCTGATCCTCAACACTGGAGCCCCTCAGGGGTGTGTACATAGTCCCCTCCTGTACTCCCTGTTCATCCACGACTACGTGGCCAAACACGACTCCAACACCATCATTAAGTTTGCCACACCAAGACAGTCATGAAGAGGGCACAACAAAATATTATCCACCTCAAGAGACTGAAAAGATTTGGCATGGGTCCCCAGATCCTCAAAAAACTATACAGCGGCACCATCGAGAGCATCCTGACCGATTACATCACCGCCTGGTATGACAACTGCATGGTTAGTGTAGAAACCTCCCAAAAAACAATTGGCCAACAGCAAATGCTATCCCTTTTAGACAATGTCCTGCACAAAACAATGTCATGCAATAGTGAAAGTGTAAACTTAGCAGTAGGAAGCCTAAACAGTATATTTGATCTATCAGCTAACATGTCAAATTTTAATTCTGGCAGAAAACCTAAGATGACTAACAACAATGAGAAATGGTTTGATAGAGAATGTAAAAACTTAACAGAAAACTATCCAACTGAGAAAACTATCCAACCAAAAACACAGAGAACCAAAATGCCTTAGCTTACGCCTTCACTATGGTGAATCACTAAAACAATACAGAAATACACTACGGAAAATGAGGGAACAGCACGTCAGAAAACAGCTCAATGTGATTGAAGATTCCATTGAATCAAATCACTTCTGGKAAAATTGGAAAACACTAAACTAACAACAGCACAAAGAGCCATCTTCCCAAAACAGAGATGTATGGATAAACCACTTCTCCAACTTCTTTCAGCCATATAACAAAGAGCAAACAGCAAAAACATTCACATTATAAATTACAAAACGTAGAATCAGCTATTAAAGACTACCAGAACCCACAGGATTCTCCAATTACATTGGATGAGCTAGATCATACTCCAACATTTCCTTAGTGAAAACAATGAACTGAGCAAATGTCAAAATGGCTTCTTACCAAAATACCGTACGACAGACCACGTATACACGCTGCATACAATTATTGACCATTAAAAACAAAACAAAAAAGCATTTTGACTTAATTTGCCATGAGGGTTTGCTATACAAATTGATGGAAAGTGGTGTTGGGGGGAAAGCATATGACATTATACAATACACGTACACAACATTGGAGGATTCTCAGAGGAAATTATTGAAAAAAAAAAAATTATAGTGAAAGTTATCCTTTTTAGATACAATTATACTAAATATATTGATGACACCAAATAATTGATTAAAAAACACTGGTTTGCAATGAAGGTCTACATTAGCCTCAACAGCACTCTATAGGGCAGCACCATGGGGTAGCCGGAGGACAGCTAGCTTCCATCCTTCTATGTGTACATTGACTTCAATACAAAACCTAGGAGGCTYGTAGGCCTCACCCCCTTCGATAGACAGTACATGGTAATTATGACCACTTCCGGAGGATGTCCTCCAACCAATCAAAGCTTTTGCAGTATGAACTGACATGCTGTCCATCCATTCATAGGATTAGGATCAAAGAACGAACATAGTGTGTTGTATTGGGGTTGTGCCGCACAGCATTATGGGGTGGGGGTTCTATGTGTTGAGAAGCTTGGTGATTTGGTGACATTATTGGATAGAGATTGAAAAGTGATAGTTGGGCTTTTTTTTTCAATTCAAAAGAGTCTATCCATTAGAGGACATGGAGGAGGTAGATTATAAACTGTTTTCTTGTTTTTAGAACTTTATTTTTGTGTCCAGTTAGAGCAATTTATTTCAATTTGCATTGCTAACTTCAGTAGGAAAAGAGGGGTTCAGTGACCTAAAGAAACATCGATCGTTCAGCTAAACGGCAAAACAAAAGCAGGGAACATCAGATTCAAGATTCTGGAAAAATGMCGCATCGATCATGACGAAGGTCTGCGTAGTCAAACTGCGTAACACAACGAGAAGAAGAACCAGGGATGTTCTCAAGCGGCTTGAAAACAAGCTTTTAGAGAAACAGAAAGTTGCACTAACAACTACAAGGAGCAGTTATCATCAGATATGTGGATGATCAGGGCTTTATTTAATCATGTTCCCTGATTAAAAGGTGATGACAGCTCCACCCCACTACCATTGTCAACTCTCCTGACATTAACTGAAGACCCAAACTGTTACAGACCTATATCCATCCTGCCCTGCCTTTCTAAGATCTTCGAAAGCCAAGTTAACAAACAGATCACCGACCATTTCGAATCCCACCGTACCTTCTCCGCTATGCAATCTGGTTTCCGAGCTGGTCACGGGTGCACCTCAGCCACGCTCAAGGTCCTAAACGATAGCATAACCGCCATCGATAAAAGTCAGTACTGTGCAGCCGTCTTCATCGACCTGGCCAAGGCTTTCGACTCTGTCAATCACCGAATTCTTATCGGCAGACTCAACAGCCTTGGTTTCTCAAATGACTGCCACGCCTGGTTCACCAACTACTTCTCTGATAGAGTTCAGTGTGTCAAATCGGAGGGCCTGTTGTCCGGACCTCTGGCAGTCTATGGGGGTGCCACAGGGTTCAATTCTCGGGCCGACTCTTTTCTCTATATATATCAGTGATGTTGCTCTTGCTGCTGGTGATTCTCTGATCCACTTCTACGCAGATGACAAAATTCTGTATACTTCTGGCCCTTCTTTGGACACTGTGTTAACTAACCTCCAAACAAGCTTCAATGCCATACAACACTCCTTCCGTTGCCTCCAACTGCTCTTAAACGCTAGTAAAACTAAATGCATGCTCTTCAACCGATCGCTGCCCGCACCCGCCCACCCGATTAGCATCACTACTGGACAGTTCTGACTTAGAATATGTGGACAACTATAAATACCTAGGTGTCTGGTTAGACTGTAAACTCTCCTTCCAGACTCACATTAAACATCTCCAATCAAAATTAAATCTAGAATTGGCTTCCTATTTCGCAACAAAGCCTCCTTCACTCAGCTGCCAAAATATCCTTGTAAAACTGACTATCCACCGATCCTCGACTTCGGCCGATGTCATTTACAAAATAGCCTCCAACACTCTACTCAGTAAACTGGATGTAGTCTATCACAGTGCCATCCGTTTTGTCACCAAAGCCCCATATACTATCCACCACTGCAACCTGTATGCTCTCATTGGCTGGCCCTCGCATCATATTTGTTGCCAAACCCACTGACTCCAGGTCATCTACAAATCTTTGCTAGGTAAAGCCCCGCCTTATCTCAGCTCACTGGTCACCATAGCAAGACCCACACGTAGCACGTAGCTCCAGCAGGTATATTTCACTGGTCATCCCCAAAGCCAACACTTACTTTGGTCGCCTTTCCTTACAGTTCTCTGCTGCCAATGACTGGAACGAATTGCAAAAATCACTGAAGCTGGAGACTCATATCTCCCCCTCTAACTTTAAGCAACTGCTGTCAGAGCAGCTTACCGATGGCTGCAGCTGTACACAGCCCATCTGTAAATAGCCCACCCAACTACCTCATCCCCATATTGTTATTTATCCTCTTGCTCTTTTGCACCCCAGTATCTCTACTTGCACATCATCATCTGCACATCTATCACTCCAGTGTTAATGATAAATTGTAATTATTTCATCTCTATGGCCTATTTATTGCCTTACATTCATAATCTTCCACACTTGCACACACTGTACATAGATTTTTTTCTATTGTGTTATTGAYCGTAAGTTTGGTTATGTGTAACTCTGTGTTGTTGTTTTTGTCRCACTGCTTTGCTTTATCTTGRCCAGGTCGCAGTTGTAAATGAGAACTTGTTCTCAACTGGCCTACCTAGTAAATAAAGCTGAAAATAAAAATTAAATTAAAAGCCACGTCTCGCTCATCCACTGGCACATTTACTCTCCAAGCACTGTGACCCATCAATGTTCTCTCAATACTGTATGTAGAGTCAATCACACTCACATTATTACACATCCATGATTTTACTCCTTGCTTGGACTAACTCATTCTGAGCTCTTTTTTCTCTTTTTTCTTTTTAYCCCMTTTTCTCCCCAATTTTCGTGGTATCCAATCGCTAGTAATTACTATCTTGTCTCATCGCTACAACTCCYGTACGGGCTCGGGAGAAACGAAGGTCGAAAGCAATGCGTCCTCCGAAGCACAACCCAACCAAGCYGCACTGCTTCTTAACACAGCGCGCCTCCAACCCGGAAGCCAGCCGCACCAATGTGTCGGAGGAAACACCGTGCAACTGGCCCCCTTGGCKCGAACCCAGAGACTCTGGTGGCACAGCACGATGCCAGACCACTGCGCCACCCGGGAGGCCCCGAGCTCTTTTTTCTCACTGTGTAGTGTGTTGTGTTATTGTTTTTTTCTTCCCAGTCAAATCCAGTCATGCACTGAAGTCAAGCRTCTGAACACCTCAACTCAAGCCTCATACCCTCATTCAATCACTGCTGTGATCCCTTCCCAACACTGTGTACTGTAGGTATCCCTCTCATTCCTTCTCCATAATATTGTACTATAAATGTATTTATTAAATGCTTTAGGTTAAAATAATTACTCTTTGACTATTTTTAAACACACTTTGTCATCACGTGCGTTCTGCGCCTATACTGTGGGTCTMCAATCCTCCTCAATTTGTCATGTCACCAGCCTCCACTGGTACAACTAAAAACAAATGTGTGCAGTTAAAATTGGCAAAAAACCATACACATTTCTTCCCACAGGGCCGTGTGGTGAGACAGGGATGCAGCATAAGCCCCACCCTCTTCAACATATAAATCAACAAATTGGCGAGGGCACTAGAACAGTCTGCAGCACCCGGCCTCACCCTACTRGAATCTGAAGTCAAATGTCTACTGTTTGCTGATGATCTGGTGCTTCTGTCCCCAACCAAGGACGGTCTACAGCAGCACCTAGATCTTCTGCACAGATTCTGACAGACCTGGGCCMTGACARTAAATCTCAGTAAGACCAAAATAATGGTGTTCCAAAAAAGGTCCAGTTGCCAGGACAACAAATAKAAATTCTAGAAACTGTTGCCATAGAGCATACAAAAAACTATACATACCTCGGGCCTAAACATCAACACCACAGGTAACTTCCACAAGGCTGTGAACGATCTGAGAGACAAGGCAAGAAGGGCGCCATCTACGCCATCAAAAGGAACATAAAACTCAACATCTCAATTAGGATGTGGCTAAAAATACTTCAATCAGTTAAATAACACATTGCCCTTTATGGTTGTGAGGTCTGGGGTCCGCTCACCAACCAARAAATCACAAAATGGGACAAACACCCAATTGAGACTCTGCATGCAGAATTCTGCTAAAAATATACTTAGTGTACAACACAAAATCCCAAACAAACAATTRGGCCGATACCCACTAATGATCGAAATCCAGAAAAGAGCCGTTAAATTCTACATCCACCTAAAAGGAAGAGATTCCCAAACTTTCAATAACAAAGCATCACCTACAGAGAGATGAACCTGGAGAAGAGGCCTCTCAGCCAGCTGGTCCTGGGGCTCTGTTCACAAACAAAAACAGACCCAACAGAGCCCCAGGACAGCAACACATTGATACTGAACCTAATCATGAGAAAACAAAAAGATAACTATTTGACACACTATAAGGAATCAACCAAAAAACAGAGCACATTGGAACACTATTTGGCCCTAAACAGAGAGTACACAGTGGCAGAATACCTGACCAATGTGACTGACCAAAAATTAAGAAAAACCTTGACTATGTACAGATGTAGTGTGCATAGCGCTGCTATTGAGAGAGGTTGCCATTGTCACGCCCTGATCTGTTTCACCTGTCCTTGTGCTTGTCTCCACCCCCCTCCAGGTGACGTCCATTTTCCTTATTATCCCCTGTGTATTTATACCTGTGTTCTCTGTCCGTTTGTTGCCAGTTCGTCTTGTTCGTTCAAGCTAACCAGCGGTTTCCTGTCAGCTCCTTTCATTTTCCAGCCTCTCTTTCCTCGTCCTCCTGGTTGTTGACCTTTGCCTGTCCTGACCCTGTACCCGCCAGCCTGACTTCTCTGCCTGACCCTGAGTCCGCCTGCCGTCCTGTACATTTTCCTTACCCTGGATTTTCGACCCCTGCCTGCCTTGACCAGCCTTGACCTGTCTTTGCCTGCCCCTGTTGCCACAATAAACATTGTTACTGCGACAGTCTGCATCTGGGTCTTACCTTGATTCCTGATAGCCATCGGCAGATGTGCACACTGCSCACAAAATGAGGTGGAAACTGAACTGCACTTCCTAACCTCCTGCCAAATGTTTGACCACATTAGAGACACACATTTCCCTCAGATCACACAGACCCACAACAAATTTGAAAACAAATCAAACATTGATAAACTCCCATATCTGTTAGGTGAAATACCGGAGTGTGCAATCACCGCAGCAAGATGTGTGGTCCGTTGCCATGAGAAAAGGGAAACCAGTGAAGCACAAACACCATTTTAAATACAACCTATATTTATCTGTTTATTTAATATTCCTTTCATAGTTAAACTACTTGCATCATTGTTACAACGCTGTACATAGCCAATAATATAACATTTCAAATGTTTATATTCGTTAARAAAAAAATGTGAGTGTAATGTTTACTAATGCTTCCCTTGTTTATTTCCCTTTTGTTGATTGTCTATTCCATTTGCTTTGGCAATGTAAACATACGTTTCCCATACAAATAAAGCCTATTTTAATTAAATTGAATTGAGGGTGGGGGGAGAAAGAGATAGGGGGAGGAGAAAAAGGGGAAGAGAGAAACAGAGAGAGATAGAGAGAGAGCGTGGAGAGAGAGGAGAGAGAGAAGAGAGAGAGAAAAGAGAAAGGCAGAGACATAGGGAGGAAAGAGAAGAAGAGAAGAGCGAGAGAGAGAGAGAGAGAGAAGAGAAGAGAGAGAGAGAGAGAGAGAACGAGAGAGAGAGAAAGAGACATAGGAGGAGAAGAAGAAAGAGAAAGAGAGGAAAGAGAAGAGAAAAGAGAGGAAGAGAGAGAGGGAAGAGAAGAAGGGGGGGGAGAAAAAGAGAGAGAGAAAAAGAAGAGAGGAGAAAGGGAGAGAGAGAGAGAGGAGGAGAAAAAGGGAGAGAGGAGAAAAAGAAGAAGAGAAAGAGAGCAGAGGAGAGAAAAGAGGAGAGAGAGGAAAGAGAGAGAAGACAGAGAGAGAGAGGAAGAGAGAGAGAGAGAGAGAGAGAGAAGAGAGAGAGAGAGAGAGAGAGAGAGAGAGAAGAGAGAGAGAGAGGAGAGAGAGAGAGAGAGAGAAGAGAGAAAGACAAGAGGAGAAAGAGAGGGGAGAAGAAAAGAGAGAGAGTAGGAGAAGAGAGAGAGAGAAGGAGAGAGGGAGTAAAAGGGGAGAGAGAAAAGAGAGGAGAGGAAAAGAGAGGGATTAATATGGTCGTCCCTTTCAAAGTGAAAGGTGGCAAAATACCATTTTGATTTCACCTAATTAAAAGATTCTATCATAAAGAGCGCACATGTTCAACTTCATGAAAAACTGTATGTCCCATCTCATGAGGGTAAATAAAAAATTACTTAGTTTTATAGTGCTATTAAAGTAACAGGGTTGACGATTTAATCTTAAATCAGCCATAAATCCTCGTGACAGGCAATGGCAGCTTGTTTGTATGCAACAGGGAGTGGCAATTGAATGCAGTTTTACAAGATGTGCAATTGCTTAAACATGTTATTCTAGACCGACTCAGTGTCCACCACAAAACACCAGAAATGGACAAAAGGAGAACAGCCCCTGCTTTTACACTGTGTTCTGACTAGATGTTCAATGTTAATTTATAATTTTGTTTAAAGAAATAGTTTCACCATATTAAAACAGAGTTCATGTTGAATTTAAAATATAAATGATCATTCAATAATCTCCAGAACTGACTTTGTCAAGCAACCAATAACTAGGCTTACAATGATGCTGAAACGTGGATTTAGTGGCTGACATCTTCCTAGCAGGACACAGGCTGATATATTCTAGACAGGACACAAGCTCTGACATCTTCCTATACAATGACACGGGGCTGCATTCCTAGAAACAGGTAATTCAGACAGAACAAGGTGACATCTTCCTAGACATGACACAGGCGCTGACATCTTCCTAGACATGACACAAGGCTGACATCTTCCTAGACAGGACACAGGCTGACATCTTCCTAGACAACACAAGGCTGACTTCCTAGACTAACAGGGCTACATCTTCTAGACATGACACAGGGCTAAATCTTCCTAGACATGACACAGGCTGACATCTTCCTAGACACTGACAACGGGCTGACATCTTCCTAGAACATGACACAGGGGCTGACCTCTTCCTAGACATGACACAGGCTGACATCTTCCTAGACAGGACACAGGCTACAATCTTCCTAACAGGACACAGGGCTGACATCTTCCTACATGACACAGGCTGACATCTTCCTAGACATGACACAGGCTGACATCTTTCTAGACATACACAGGGCTGACATTTTCCTAGACATGACAACGGCTGAACATCTTCCTAGACATGAACAGGGCTGACATCTTCCTAGACATGACACAGGCGCTGACATCTTCCTAGACATGACACAGGGCTGACATTTCCTAACATGAACAGGGCTGACATTTTCCTAGACATGACACAGGGCTAGACATCTCCTAACAATGACACAGGGCTGACATTTTCCTAGACAGACACAGGGCTGACATTTCCTAGATGACACAGGGCTGACATCTTCTAGACATGACACAGGGCTGACATTCTTCCTAACATGACACAGGCTGACATTTTCCTAGACAGACACAGGGCTGACATCTTCCTAGACATGACACAGGGCTGACATCTTCTAGACATGACAGCAGCTACATTTTGCCGGCTGATCTTCCTATACATGACACAGGCGACATCTTCCTGCATGACACAGCTATCATCTTCCTAGACATGACACAGGGCTCATTTCCTAACTACACAGGGTGACATTTTCTAGACATGACACAGGTGACATTTCTAGACATGATCCATTAGTTCTGCAAGCGCAGCGTACTCTCCTGGGTTTAGTTATGGATCCCATTAGTTCCGCAGCAGCAGCTACTCTTCCTGGGGTTATTGATCCCCATTAGTTCCTGCCAAGGCAGCAGCTACTCTTCCTGGGTTTATTTGGATCCCCATTAGTTCCTGCCAAGGCAGCAGCACTCTTCTGGGGTTTATTATGGATCCCAGTAATTCTGCAAGCAGCAGCTACTCTTCTGTTTATTAGATCCCATTATTCCTGCCAAGGCACAGCTACTCTTCCTGGGGTTTGTTATGGATCCATTAGTTCTGTCAAGGCAAGGCACTCTTCTGGGGTTATAGATCCCCATTAGTTCCTGCCAAGGCAGCAGCTACTCTTCCTGGGTTTGTTATGGATCCCCATAGTTCCTGTCAAGGCAGCAGCTTACTCTTTCTGGGGTTTATTATGGATCCACATATAGTTCCTGCCAACAGCAGCTACTCTTCCTGGGTTTATTATGGACCCCATTAGTTCTCAAGGCAGCACTACCTTCCTGTTTATTATGATCCCATTAGTTCTCACAGCGCAGCAGCTCTTCTTCCTGGGTTATTATGATCCCCATTAGTTCCTGCCAAGGCAGCAGCTACTCTTCCTGGGGTTATTATGGATCCCACATAATTCCTGCCAAGGCAGCAGCTACTTTCCTGGGGTTTATTATGGATCCCATATTCATCTGCCAAGCAGCAGCTACTCTTCCTGGGTTTTATATGGATCCCCATTATTCCTGCCAAGGCAGCAGCTACACCTTCCTGTGGTTTAATTTATGGATCCCCATTAGTTCCTGCCAAGCAGCAGCTACACTCCTGGGGTTATTATGGATCCCCATTAGTTCCTGCCAAGGCAGCAGCTACTCTTCCTGGGTTTATTATGATCCCCATTAGTTCCAGCCAAGCAGCAGCTACTCTTCCTGGGTTTATTTATGGATCCCCATTAGTTCCTGCCAAGGCAACAGCTACTCTTCCTGGGTTTATATGGAATCCCATTGAGTTCCTGGGTCCAGCAACATTAAGGCAGTTATACAGTGCCTTCGGGAAGGTTATTAGAAAACTTGACTTTTTCCACATTTTGTTACGCAACAGCCGTATTCTAAAAAATATTTTTTTTTTATCCTCATCAATCTACACACAATAAATACCCAATAATTACGAAGCAAAAACTGTTTTGGAACATTTAGCTAATTTATTACAAATAAAGAAAAATAAAAAAATATATTTCCATAAATATTCAGACCCTTTACTCAATACTTGCTTAATAAAGCATCTTTGGCAGCGATAACAGCATCGATTCATCTTGTGTATGGCGCTACAAGCTTGGCACACCTGTATTTGGAGAGTTTCTCCCATTCTTCTCTGCAGATCCTCCCAAGCTCTGTCAGGTTGGATGGGGAGCGTCGCTTCACAGCTATTTTCAGGTCTCTCCAGAGGTGTTCGATCTTGTTCAAGTCCGGGCTCTGGCTGGACCACTCAAGGACATTCAGAGACTTGTCCCGAAGCCACTCCTGCGTTGTCTTGGCTGTGTGCTTAGGGTCGTTGTCTTGTTGGAAGGTGAACCTTCGCCCCAGTCTGAGGTCCTGAGCGCTCTGGAGTAGGTTTTCATCAAGGATCTCACTGTACATTGCTCTGTTCACCTTTCCCTCGATCCTGACTAGTCTCCCAGTMCCTGCYKCTGAAAAACATCCCCACAGTATGATGCTGCCACCACCATGTTTCACCGTAGGGATGGTTCCACGTTTCCTCCAGACGGGACACTTGGTATTCCAACTCCAAGCACGCTGTCATGTGCCTTTTACTGAGGACTGGCTTCCGGCGGGCAACTCTACCATAACGGCCTGATTGGTGGAGTACTGCAGAGATGGTTGTCCTTCTGGAAGTTTCTCCCATCTCCACAGAGGAACTCTAGAGCTCTGTCAGAGTGACCATCAGGTTCTTGGTCATCTCCAAGAAGGTTCTTGGGGCCAGCTCTTTGAAGAGTCTTGGTGAAGAGTCAAACTTCTGACATTTAAGAATGATGGAGGTTACTGTGTTCTTGGGGACCTTCAATGCTGCAGAAATTTCCCCAGATCTGTGCCTCGACACAATCCTGTCTCGGAGCTCTACAGACAACTACTTTAACCTAATGGCTTGTTTTTTTGCTCTGACATGCACTGTCAATTGTGGGAATTATATAGACAGGTGTGTGCTTTTCCAAATAATGTCCAATCAATTGAATTTACCACAGGTGGTCTCGATATCAAGTTGAAGGAACATCTCAAGGATGATCAATGGAAACAGGACCTGATCACCTGAGCTCATTTTCAAGTCTCATAGCAAAGGGGCTGAATACTTATCTAAATAAGATATTTCTGGTTTTAATTTTTAATAAATTTGCAGAAATGTCTAAAAACCTRTTTTCTCCTTGTCATTATGGGTAAACCTGTTTTCTCCTTGTCATTATGGGGTAAACCTGTTTTCTCCTTGTCATTATGGGGTAAACCTGTTTTCTCCTTGTCATTATGGGGTAAACCTGTTTTCTCCTTGTCATCGATAATGTTTAAAGGCG
Source organism: Salvelinus sp. IW2-2015 (assembly GCF_002910315.2). NCBI lineage: Eukaryota > Metazoa > Chordata > Actinopteri > Salmoniformes > Salmonidae > Salvelinus > Salvelinus sp. IW2-2015. The sequence continues at coordinate 60,878 of NW_019944492.1, read as the reverse complement.
CACTGAAGTCTAACAAAAAAGCTCCTACAGTCTTTTTATCATCAATTTCTCTCAGCCAATCATCAGTCATTTGTGACCAATTTCAGGAAACTAGGTGTATGTCGCGGGTCACTATTTCACAGGAGAACCGTTTGAATGTAAACTGTGTTTTTTGGCAGAAATGCCTTCTCGAACATGTGAACTTTCATGTGCCTTAATAACAAACGTGTATGCCATCTTTAAATACAACTACAATTGTTAAATTACTAGCCTAGTTGTTTTAGCCATGGAAAAAGTCATCAACCTTCCCGCTATCCATGATTGGCTAAGATAATGAGTGGGCTGGACATGCCGAGAGATGAGTTTGGATTGGTCTGCCATATAGCACACATCTGTCTATTTGAGCTGGTCAGTATGTGTAGGTAATCCTGTCCAACGTGGCTTTTTTAAATGTTTCCCGCAGTAAAACTGCATAAACTTAAMATCAAGTTAAAGTGTACTGTTAGCTAGCTAACGTTAGCTGGCTGGCTCGCTAGCTAACGTTATGTGTATGCTGTCCACTTTCTAGAGGACCGAGTTTTGAAATCTGTGGAATTAGAGATCGATAGCTAAGGAGATGGAGAAAACACCTGTCTCCGGATTACATCTTCAAACTAAGGGAAACCATGGCATCCGACAGGAAACGCGTCCAACCACGATGTATAGAGGTAAGACAATCTAGCTAGCTACATTTTAAGATATTAAACGTTTCTAATTCTGACAGGAAGTAGTTTCATTTGAAGTTAAAGAATAATCTAGATAATGTTAGCTGGCTGGCTCGCTAGCTAACTTATTGGTATGATCTAGTTCTTCGTTATCTCAGACCACATGTTGCTTGAACTAGTTATAGCCATAGAACCTGTTGGTTAGCTTACCTGCAGATCATGCAGTGTAAACGTCATGATTGAGATTATGTTTATTGTTTTAGCTAGCTAGCAGGGACACCAATGATCTAAAAGCTTTACTCACCAGACATAATCTAGTTCACTCCAGACACAGACACCACTTAATCTAAGGTTTGTTCTACTCCAGACCACAGCGACACCACTAATCTAAGTTTTTCTACTCAACCCACAGGAACACCACTAATCTAAGTTTGTTCTACTCCAGACCGCAGGACACCACTAATCTAAGTTTGTTCTACTCCAGACCCCAGGACACCACTAATCTAAGGTTTCTTCTATCCAGACTCACAGCGACACCACTAACTAATTGGTTCACCCAGACCACAGGACACCAGCAAATCTTAAGTTTTCTACCCAACACAGGACACCACTAATCCTAATTTGTTCTACTCCAATCCACAGATCACCACTAATCTAAGGTTTTTCACGTCCCAGGCACCACAACACCCACTAATCTAATCTCTGATTCTACTCCAGACCACAGGACACAACTAATTCTAAGTTTGTTTCTACTCCAGACCACAGGACAACCACTAATCTAAGAGTTGTTCTACTCCAAACCACAAAGGCACACCACTAACTAAGTCTACTCCAGACCCACAGACACCACTAATCTTAACGTTCTACTCCAGACCACAGACACCGACGAATCAAGTTGTGTTCGTACTCCAGACCCACATACACAGTGAAAGAGAAGAAGTCAGACCATGATGACAGAAAACACCCCTAACTTGAGAACAACTAACATTCTTTATTGCCTCCATCAATCTAGTTGTCTAGCTGTCCCATTGATTCTGTGATTACTGGTGTAATATGTTGTAGGATTTTGAATGTCACTACAGGAAGTGGAGAATGGAAATCAATACAAGGTCAGTTGAACCCGTCTGCTCCTACAGACAGAGGCTGTATCCCCAAGCACCCTGTTCGCAGAGCCCTATCAGAGCCATAGGCCTCTGGTCAAAAGTAGCGCACTATATAGGGAATAGGATGCTATTTAGGACACACACACAGACAGGCTCCTGGTGACTCTGGGGGAAGAGGGGAGCATCAAAGTAGATTGGTCCTATGGTGCATCAAGACACAGACTATGGGTTCACTGTCTGGGTCCAGTCAAGTCAGTCAGAGAGAACAACAGTTACCATTGATGGCCAGACGATCACATCTTTTCTCCTCGGATAGTAATTCTGCTATCTTGGCCTTTCGCTGTTTGGGAATGGTGGCAAGGGATCACACTTTGAAAAAGTGGTATCTGTTTTAAACAGATATCGAACAGTCTGATTCATCCCAACACAATGCAAAGGTGTACAATGTTGCAGCCTATACAACTAAACAACAACGGA
>NW_019944492.1:53227-58590 GCF_002910315.2 Salvelinus sp. IW2-2015 | reverse complement strand
GACCTATCAGAAACAAGTTCTATGTATTCTTTAACAGATCAATGTAGATTTGTCTGAGACCCATCTAAATCCTATTGTAATTGGTCTGAGACCCATTAAATCTATTAATTGTCTGAAACATATCTATTATTGAGACCCATTAAAGCTATGTTATTTTCTGAGATCCATTAAATCAAAATGTATTGTCTGAGACCCATTAAACTCTGTATGTATTGTCTGAGACCTCATTAAATCTATGTAATTGTCTGAACCCATTAATCTATGTTATTGTTCGAGACCCATTAAATCTATTGTTATTGTCTGAGACCCATTAAATCTATGTTATTGTCTGAGACCATTAAATCTATGTAAATGTCTGAGACCCATTAAATCTATGTTATTGTCTGAGACCCATTAAATCTATGTAATTGTCTGGGACCATTAAATCTATGTTATGTCTGAGACCCATTAAATCTATGAAATTGTCTGAGACCCATTAAATCTATGTAATTGTCTGAGACCCATTAAATCTATGTTATTGTCTGAGACCCATTAATCTATGAAATTGGCTGAGACCCATTAAATCTATGTTATTGTCTGAGACCCATTAAATCTATGTTATTGTCTAGACGCATTAAATCTATGAAATTTCTGAGACCATTAACTCTATGTTATTGTCTGAGACCCATTAAAGTCTATGTTTTTGTCTGAGACCCAATTATAATTCTATGTAATCTCTTGGAACATGAAAAAGCTCTCCTGCCCATGTGTCTTTAATCCTATTGTTTGTCTGAAGTGCTGTTACTATTTCATAGATGTACCCTGCTAGTATTCCAATAGCTTCTGTTATTCAGTCAATAAAAAGCTTCTACAAAGACAGCCCGAGGCGCTGTGCCGTGCCTGCTCCTCCCGGCTGATAAAGAATCAGGAATCAGCTCTCTATCTGGCAGACTAAATTACCAAATAAACACATTATGAATGTGTCAAAATAGCACCCTATTCCTATATAGTGCACGTAATTTGACTTGAGCCCTATGTCCCTATGAGAGAGATAAAGAGAGGAAAGAAGTGAAGTGATGAGGACACCTGGGTAAGCACGGAGCGCGGCAGCGGGTCTAAAGCGCACTGCTCCAGAATGCGGCAGCGGGTCTATAAGGCACTGCTCCAGGGCGGCGCAGCGTCTAAGGCACTGCTCCAGGGCGGCGCAGCGGTCTAAGGCACTGCTCCAGAGTGGCGCAGCGCTAAGGACTGCTCCAGCGGCGCAGCGGTCCCTACAGGGCATGCCAGGCGTCCGCGCAGCGGCTAAGGCAATGCTCCAGAGTGGCGCAGCGTCTAAGGCACTGCTCCAGAGCGCGCAGCGGTCTAAGGCACTTCTCCCGAGCGACGCGAGTGGTCTATAGGCACTTCTCCCAGCGACGCACGCAGCGGTCTAAGGCACTGCCCAGAGCGGCGCAGCGGTCTAAGCACTGTCCCGAGTGCGCAGCGGTCTAAGGCACTGCTCCACGGGCGCGCAGCGGTCTAAGGCACTGCTCCAGGCGGCGCAGCGCTAAGGCACTGCTCCCCGACGCGCAGCTGTCTAAGGCACCTGCTCAGAGCGGCGCAGCGGTCTAAGGCACTGCTCCAGCGGCGGCGCAGCGGTCTAAGCACTGCTCCAGGCGGCGCAGCGTCTAAGGCACTGCTCCCGAGCGCGCGGACACGCGGTCCTAAGGCACTGCTCCAGAGTGGCGCAGCGGTTTAAGGCACTGCTCCAGGGCGCGCAGCGGTCTAAGAACACTGCTCCCGAGCGCGCAGCGGTCTAAGCACTGCTCCCGAGCGGCAGCGGTCTAAGGCACTGCATTCAGCACGAGAGACGTCACTACAGACCCTGGTTCGTATCCAGGTTGTATCACTAGCACCGTGAGTCCCCATAGGGCGGTGCCACCAATTGGCCCAGTGTCGTCCTGGTTAGGTTTGGCCGGGAAGCCATTGATGTAAATAAGAATATGTTCTAACTGACTTGCCTAGTTGAAAAAAGGTTAAATCAAATACATAATTGTAGTTGATGATCCCTGGGCTACTTATATAGTGCTATTCAGTGGATATGTGCTGTTTTAGTTCCCTGGCTACTGTATACTAGTCTATTCCAGTGGAATATGTGCTGTTTAACCCGGCTCTGTAAATAGTCCTATCAGTGGATGATTGTCTGTTTGGATCCCTGGCACAAGGTTAAATGTGGCTATGCCGTTTTTTCCTTCTGCATGATGGTGGGAGAAGCCAAAGAAAAAGTAATCATGAAGTTTTGGACAACAAGTGAGTGCTCTTGATAAGTCATTAATTTACAAGTGAGCAATTTTCGTCCAAAAAGAACAATGATTTGCAGGAATGGGTGTTTTTTTTAGGGGGGGGGGATTGTGTATAGTTTGACATTTGTAATGTTAAACCAAACCGTCCCAAAATTATAATAAGAACAATGTAACAACCTAACGGAACTGAATACTCAGTAACGATCGTCCGAAAGAGTTGGACGAGAAGGAGAGAGTACACCGCTTTCGTTCCGGTCTCGTTGAGGAGACTTGACCGATATTGACCTCGATCGTCCGTCCTCTACGTTCCCTATCACACTCAAACTGGAACTCCTGAGGACGAGGCAGAATCTTGCTGCGACCAGCAAGACAGGACGACTGGAGGAGAGAGGGGTTGTGTCATGTCATAATTGTCTGAGACCCATTAAATCTATGTTATTGTCTGAGACCCATTAAATCTATGTAATTCTTGGAAACATGAAAAAGCTCTCCTGCCACTGTGTCTTTAATCCTATTGTTTGTCTGAAGTGCTGTTACGTATTCATAGATGTACCCTGCTATGTATTCCCAATAGCTTCTGTTAGTCAGTCAATAAAAAGCTTTCCAAAAGAAGCCCGAGGCGCTGTGGCCCGTGCCTGCTCCTCCCGCTGCCATAGAATCAGGAATCAGCTCTGTCTATCTGGGCAGACTAAATTACCAAATAAACACATTATGAATGTGTCAAAATAGCACCCTATTCCCTATATAGTGCACTAATTTTGACTTGAGCCCTATGTCCCTATGAGAGAGATAAAAAGAGAGGAAGAGGAAGTGAGAGGACGACTGGGTAACAGGAGCGGCGCAGCGGTCTAAGGCACTGCTCCAGAGCATCGCGCGCGCTCGGAGCAGTGGCTTAGACCGCTGCGCCGCCTGGAGCAGTGCCTAGATAGACCGCTGGCGCCGCCACTTGGAGCAGTGCCTTAGACCGCTGCGCCGCTGGAGCAGTGCTTAGACGCAGTGCGCGTCGGGAGCAGTGCCTTAGACGCTGCGCCGCCCTGGAGCAGTGCCTTAGACCGCTGCGCCGCCGTGGAACAGTGCCTTAGACCGCTGCGCAGTCGGGAAGCAGTGCTTAGACGCCTGCGCCGCCTCTGGGAGCAGTGCCCTTAGACCGCCGTGCGTCGCTACGGGAGAAGTGCCTCATAGACCAGCTGCGTCGCTCGGGAGAAGTGTCCTTAGACCGCTGCGCGCTCTGGAGGCAGTGCCTTAGACCGCTGCGCCACTCTGGAGCAAGTGCCTTAGACCGCTGCGCGGCCCTTGGAGCAGTGCCTTAGACCGCTGCGCCGCTGGAGCAGTCCTTAGACGCTCGCCGCCACTCGTGGAGCAGTGCCTTAAGACCGCTGCGCCGCCCTGGAGCAGTTGCCTAGACCAGCTGCGCCGCCCTGGAGCAGTGCTCTAGACCCGTGCGCGCATTCTGGGAGCAGTGCCCTTAAGACCCGCTGCCGCCGCTCCTGTTACCCAGTCGTCCTCTACATTCCTCTTCCTCTTCTTTTTATCTCCTCATAGGGACATTAGGGCTCAAGTCAAAATTACGTGCACTATATAGGAAAGTAGGTGCTATTTTGACAACATTCATAATGTGTTTATTTGGTAAAGTTAGTCGCCAGATAGACAGAGCTGATCCTGATTCTATGGAGCGGAGGAGAGCAGGCACGGCACAGGCGCCTCGGGCTTCTTTTGGAAAGCTTTTTATTGACTGACTAACAGAAGCCTATTGGGAATACATAGCAGGGTACAATCTATGAATACTAACAGCACTTCAGACAAAAACAATAGGATTAAAGACACAGGTGGCAGGAGAGCTTTTTCATGGTTCCAAGATTACATAGATTTAATGGGACTTCAGACAATAACATAGACTTTAATGGTCTCAGACAATAACATAGAATGTTAATGGTCTCAGAAAATTTCATACTAGATTTAAAGGGTCTCAGACAATAACATAGATTTAATGGGTTCAGGACAATAACATAGATTTAAGGGTCTCAGACAATTTCATAGATTAATGGGTTCTCAGACAATAACATAAGATTTAATGGGTGTCAGACAATTTACATAGATTTAATGGTCTCAGACAATTTCATAGATTTAATGGGTCTAGACATAACATAGATTTAATGGTCTCAGACAATTACATAGATGTAATGGGTCTCAGACAATACATAGATTAATGGTCTCGAGACATTTACGATTAGATAGTTAATGGTCTCGCAACTGATAAATGGTCTCAGACATTAATAGATTTAATGGGCTCTCAGACAATAACATAGAGTTTAATGGGTTCAGACAATTACATGATTTAATGGTCTCAGACAATCTACAGAAGTTTAATGGGTTTCAGACAATTACATTGATTTAATGGATCTCAGACAATAACATAGCTTTAATGGGTCTGACAATTAATAGATTTTAATGGTTCTCAGACCAATTAATAGATTTAATGGGTCTCAGACAATTACTCTGACTTATTTTCAAAGAATTACATAGAACTTGTTTTCTGATAGTCTCCGTTGTTGTTTAGTTGTATAGCGCCATTGTACACCTTTGCATTGTGTTGGGATGAATTCAGAGTGTTCGATACTGGTTTTAAAACAGATACCACTTTTTCAAGTGTGATCCCTTGCCACCATTCCCAAACAGCGAAAGGCAAGATAGCAGAATTACTATCCGAGGAGAAAAGATGTGATCGTCTGGCCACTCAATGGTAATGTTGTTCTCTCTGACTGACTTGACTGGACCCAGACAGTAACCCATAAGTTCTTGATGCACCATAGGACCAATCTACTTTGATGCTCCCCCTTTCCCCGAGTCACAGGAGCCTGTCTCGCGTGGTTTCCTAAATAGCATCCTATTCCCTATATAGTGCGCTACTTTTGACCAGAGGGCCTATGGCTCTGATTAGGGCTCTGCGAACAGGGTGCTTGGGATACAGCCTCTGTCTGTAGGACAGACGGGTTCAACTGACCTTGTATTGATTTCCATTCTCCACTTCCTGTAGTAGCAATTCAAAATCCTACACATTATTACATCCAGTAATCACAGAATCAATGGGGACAACCTAGACAA
>NW_019944492.1:45792-53202 GCF_002910315.2 Salvelinus sp. IW2-2015 | reverse complement strand
GAGCGGCGCAGCGGTCTAAGGCACTGCTCCAGAGTGGCGCAGCGGTCTAAGGCACTGCTCCAGGGCGGCGCAGCGGTCTAAGACACTGCTCCCGAGCGGCGCAGCGGTCTAAGGCACTGCTCCCGAGCGGCGCAGCGGTCTAAGGCACTGCATCTCAGCACGAGAGACGTCACTACAGACCCTGGTTCGTATCCAGGTTGTATCACTAGCAGCCGTGAGTCCCATAGGGCGGTGCACAATTGGCCCAGTGTCGTCCTGGTTAGGGTTTGGCCGGGGAAGGCCATTGATGTAAATAAGAATATGTTCTTAACTGACTTGCCTAGTTGAAAAAAGGTTAAATCAAATACATAATGTAGTTGATGATCCCTGGGCTACTGTATATAGTCTATTCAGTGGATATGTGCTGTTTAATCCCTGGGCTACTGTATATAGTCTATTCAGTGGATATGTGCTGTTTAATCCCTGGGCTACTGTATATAGTCTATTCAGTGGATATGTGCTGTTTGATCCCTGGACACAGTTAAAGTGGCTATGCGTTTTTTCCTTCTGCATGATGCTGGGAGACCAAAGAAAAAGTAATATGAAGTTTTGGACAAACAAGTGATGCTTCTTGATAATCATTAATTAAAGTGAGCAATTTTCTCCAAAAAACAAATGACTTGCAGGAACATGTGTTTTTTTAGGGGGGGGGGGATTTTAATTAGTTTGACATTTGATAATGTTAAACCAACCGGCCAAAATTAAATAAGACAATGTAACAACTAACGGACTATAGCTCAGAACGATGTCCGAAAAGTTGGAGAGAAGGAGAGAGAAGCCCTCTTCGTTCCGGTCTCCTTGGAGGACTTACCGATATTGACCTCGTCGTCCGTCTCTACGTCTCCTATACACTCAAACTGGAACTCCTGGAGGGACTGAGAGAACTTCTGGACAGCAGTAGACAGATCTGGAGGAAGAGAGGGTATGTGTCAGTCATAAAGATATACACAGATCTGGGGGAGGCAGAGAGGGTATGTGTCAGTCATAGAGATAATACACAGATCTGGAGGAGCCAGAGAGGGTATGTGTCAGTCATAAAGATATACACAGATCTGGAGGAGCCAGAGAGGGTATGTGTCAGACATAGAGATAATACACAGATCTGGAGGAAGAGAGGGTATGTGTCAGACATAGAGATAATACACAGATCTGGAGGAGCCAGAGAGGGTATGTGTCAGTCATAGAGATATACTGACATTTCTATGGTAGTGATCATTACTGTTGGACAGAGGTAATAGATGGGGATGTGTAATTTCTTGTTAGCTTAAATGTCTCCTATATCATCGCCCAATTGCTAGCTTTTCAGTGGCGCAACTGTGTAAGAACGTTTCAGGAGGCTGGTCACGTGCTTGGGAGACAGAGGTCCCGGGTAAGAACGTTTCAGGAGGGTGGTCAGGCTTGGGAGACAGAGGTTCCCGGGTAACGCATGTTATAGGAGGTGGTCACGGCTTGGGGAAGAGGTCCGGGTAAGAAGTTTCAGGAGGTTGGTACCGGTGCTGGAACAGAGTGGTGACGTTGCGGAGGGTACGTGTGAGAGGAGAGTCCCGGGTTAAGAACGTTCAGAGGCTGGTCACTGTGCTGGGAGACGCAGGTCCCGAGTAAGAACGTTATCAGGAGGCTGGTCACGTGGTTGGGAGCAGAGGTCGGGAAGAACGTTTCAGGAGGCTGGTCACGTGCCTTGGGGACAGGAGGTCCCGTGGGTCAAGAACGTTTCAGGAGTGCGGTCACGTGCTTGGAAACAGACGTCGCGGGGATAAGAACGTTTTTCAGGAGGCTTGGTGCACGTGCTTTGGGAGACAGAGGTCCGCGGTAAGAAGTTTCAGGGGGAGCTGGTCAGCGTGGCTTGGGGGACAGAGTCCCGGGTAACAACGTTTTCAGGAGGCTGGTCACGTGCTTGGGAGACAGAGGTTCCCGGTAAGAACGTTTACAGGAGGCTGGTCACGGTTGCGGTGAGACGAGTGTCACGGGTAAGTGAAACGTTTTCAGGAGGCTGGTCACGTGCTGGGAGACACGAGGTCCCGGGTCAAGAAGTTTCAGGAGGCTGGTCAACGTGCTTTGGGAGCCAGAGGTCCGGGTAAGAAAGTTTCAGGAGGCTCGGTCACGTGCTTGGCGACGCACAGAGGTCCGGGTAAGAACGTTTCAGGAGGCTGGTCACGTTGCTTGGGAGACAGTTAGGTCCGGGTAAGAACGTTCAGGAGGCTGGTCACGTGCTTGGGAGACAGAGGTCCCGGGTAAGAACATTTCAGGAGGGTGTCACGTGCTTGGGAGAGCAGAGGTCCGGGTAAGAACGTTTCAGGAGGTTGGTCACGTGCTTGGGAGACAGAGGCCCGGGTAAGACATTCAGGAGGCTGGTCACGTGCTTGGGAGACAGAGTTCCGGGTTAACAACGTTTCAGGAGGCTGGTCACGTGCTTGGGAGACAGATGGTCCCGCGTAAAACGTTTCAGGAGGCTAGGTCGCGTGCTTGGGAGACAGAGGTCCCGGGTAAGAACGTTTCAGGAGGGTGGTCACGGCTTGGGAGACAGAGGTCCGGGTAACAACGTTTCAGGAGGCTGGTCGCGTGCTTGGGGAGACAGAGGTCCCCGGGTTCTAGTCTCGATGTGAGCTATAGAGGGGGCAGTGCTACGGTAAGCGAGCAGGGTGACGTAATTAGTATACCATTAATACAGTATCACAGGCATTTAATAAACATGTATATAGTTAACATACATAGTGTACCATTATACCATGTATATAGTATACCATTATAACATGTATCATAGTATACCATATATGTATATAGTTACCATTATATAATACATTGTAGTATAGTATACACAATGTATATCCATTATATGTATAAAGTAATATACCATTATATACATGTATATAGTATACAACATAGTATAATTTAACATTTATATAGTATACCATTATAACATGTATATACAATACCATTATACATGTATATAAGTATAACCTACATAGTAATAACCATATATACCATGTATATAGTATACCATTATACTACATGTATATAGTAAAGCAATACCACGTATATAGTGATCCATTATACCATGTATATATATACTCTATAACATGTATAATAGTAGTCCATTATACCATGTATACAGTATACCATTTACCATGTATATTTATACCATTATACCATGTATATAGTATACATGTATAACCATGTATATAGTATATGCAATTTATACCATGTATATAGTATACATTAGTAACCATGTAATGTTTATACTATTATACCATGTATATAGTTATCCTGTATACATGTATACATAATAGCCATTTATACCAGTGTTATAGTATATACCATTATAACATGTTATATGTATAGTCCATTTTACCATGTATATAGTATACCATTATACCAATGTATATAGTATACTATTATAGCATGTTTATAGTATACATTATACCATGTATATATATACCATTATCCATGTATTATAGTATACCATTATACCATAGTATATAGTATACACATTTATACATGTATATAAAATCATTATACATGTATATAGTATACATACATAGTATACATTATACCATGTATAATAGTATACCATTAATACCCATGTATATAGTATACCATTATACCACGTATAGTATTACCATTATACCATGTATATAGTAACTATTATACCATGTTTATAGTATACCATTAACCATGTATTAGTATACCATTATACAATGTATATAGTAAACCATTATACCATTGTTATAGTATACCATTATACCATGTTTATAGTATACATTATACCATGTATATAGTATACCATTATACCATGTATATAGTATACCATTATACCATGTATATAGTATACATACATTAACTCATTATATGTATATATACCATTATACCATGTATATAGTATACCATTAATACCATGTTAATATAAAGTATACCATTATACCATGTATATAGTATACATTATACCATGTATATAGTATAACATGTTTCTAAAACACAGCTAGAAAGCCTTCATCTCCTGAAATGTTTTGGGTATGAAACATCATCATGGTCAGATTGTGGTGTATACTGGTCTGTGGCAGCAGCAGGTGGCTAAATGGACACAACAAGGCTTTAACAAACTGTCGTTTCTTGCTATATATACAGTAGGTAAGGTGTAACCAGGCTGTGTTAAATAGCCATACAGATATAATTTCAAAAGCAAACATGGAGGTTTCAAGCGTCGAGAGCATGTAATCATCAGTTAGTAATTATATATTACCTGACCTCTCTCAATTATCTTTATCCCAGTCAGTGAAGGTGAGCGTTGGTCTCGGATATTAACGAGAACAGGTATTTTACCTTTCAATCAGAGACGCTTGTCAGTGTGTGGTGTGGGGTATGGTGTGTGTGTGTGATGTGGTGTGTGGTGTGTGTGTGTGGTGTGTGTGTGTGTGTGTGTTGTGTTGTGTGTGTGTGTGTGTGTGTGTTGGTGTGTGTGTGTGTGGTGTGTGGTGTGTGTGGTGTGTGTGGTGTGTGTGTGTGTGGGGAAATGATCTATTGAGTTGGAGGTGACTATTTGTATGTTTTATATAGGATATTGCATTTTCTTCCTAAGAGAGAACAATTGTCATGCTGAACATTACTTTTGATTGTGTAGATCCACACAAAGGGTCAAGTCACCGTGCTAAACACACATTTTCTACTGACAAATATGACACACTCTATTGTTCTCTTAGCGCTCTCCTCCCCTTCTCTCTCCCACTCACTCTCTCTCTCTTTCTCTCTCCCACTCACTCTCTCTCTCTCTCTCTTCTCTCTCCCACTCACTCTCTCTCTCTCTATGTCCTCTCTCCTCTCATTCTCCCTCTCTTCTCTCTCTCTCTCAATCTTCTCTCTGTCCTACTCTCTGTCTCTCTCTCTCTCAATCCCTTCTCTTGTCCTACTCTCTCTCCCTCTCTCTGTCCTACTTCTCTTCTCTCTCTCTCCTCCCCTCTCTCTCTCTTCCCTCTCCTTCTCTCTCTCAATCCCTTCTCTCTGTCTACTCTTCTTCTCTCTCCTCCTCCCCTATTCTCTCCTTTCTCCCTCTCTTCTCTCTCTCTCTCAATCCCTTCTCTCTGTCCTTATCTCTCTCTCTCTCACCACTCACTCTTTATGTCCCTCTCTCTCTCTGTCCTCTGTCCTAACTCTCTCTCCTCTCTCAACTCACTCTCTCTCTCTATGTCCCTCTCTCTCTCTCCCCCTCCACTTTCTCTCTCTCTCTCTTCTCCCTCTCTCTCTCTCTCTCCCCACTCACTTTCTCTCTCTCTCTCGTCTTCCCTCTCTCTCTTCTCTCTCCCACTTCACCGTACTCTCTAACTCCTTTTCTTTTTCTCTCTCTCTTTCTCTTTGACATTCACATCTTCAATTCAAAAAGACTTGTTTAATGGAGGTATGTGGGATAACTGCACACATTAAAGAGAAACTGTTGAAACTGAAAGTGCTGAACCTTTCTGATGTTCCTGAGAACATGATGGGGAACTATTGTGGGAAAGGGTTGTGTTGTTTGAACAAATTGCTGTTTGTATAATTGATATGTTTCTGAGCTTAACAACTTCACATTACATCTTTTTAAGGCTTTGCTGAAAGTATTCTAGTTAGCTATAGATACAGTGACAATATAATTTTACAGTATATCCGCAAATCAAAATAGACAGCTCATATTCCAGTGAGTCGTCCATCGTTAATCAAATAAACTAGACAGCTCTTATTCCACTTCAGTGAGTCGTCCATGTTATCAATAAACTAGACAGCTCTTATTCCACTTCAGTGAGTCGTCCATGTTATCAATAACTAGACAGCTCTTATTCCACTTCAGTGAGTCGTCCATTGTTATCAATAAACTAGACAGCTCTTATTCCACTTCAGTGAGTCGTCATGTTATAATAAACTAGACAGCTCTTATTCACTTCAGTGAGTCGTCCATGTTAGTCAAGTAAACTAGACGCTCTTATTCCACTTTCAGTTGAGTCGTCCATGTTTACATAAACTAGACACTCTTATTCCCTTCAGTGAGCGTCCATTGTTATCAATACTAGACAGCTCTTATTCCACTTCAGTGAGCTCGTCCATGTTACAAATAAACTAGACAGCTCTTTTTCCACTTCCAGAGTCCATGAGTCGTCATGTATAACTTCGCAGCAGATATGCTCGTTCTGCTATCCAATCTGTGCAATGACTTAATTAAAAGAAAATAAATGAATTCTGAGTGGCTTCGATTCATTTTCAGAGACATTTGTTTACACGGCTGTTCATTTAATGGTATTATGTATCATAACCAATTATGTTGATCTTTTAGAATATTAAAGGATGTTTTTCTCAGACAATGATTGACGACATTTGTGGATTCATTGGATGTATAAACCGACTGCTGGATTTCAAATATAAAGAGAATAAAAAATTATGATTGTGTGTGAAAGGCCTATATATATATATATATATATATACATACATACAATGCATTCAGAACTTTTTCCAGATTTCGATACGTTACAGCCTTATTCTAAAATTGATTACTTTTCCCCCCCTCATCAATCTACACACAATACCCAATAATGACATCACAATACCCCATAATGACATCACAATACCCCATAATGACATCACAATACCCCATAATGACATCACAATACCCCATAATGACATCACAATACACCAAAATGGCAAAGCAACAAGTTTCTCTTATTCTTCTCTGCAGATCTTCTCAAGGGCTGTCAGGTTGGATGGGGAGTGTTGCTACACAGCTATTTTCAGGTCTCTCAAGAGATGTTCGATTGGGTTCAAGTCAGGGCTCTGGCTGTGCCACTCAAGGACATTCAGACTTGCCCACAATCCACTCCTGCTTTGTCTTGGAGGAGTGCTTAGGGTAGTTGTCCTGTTGGAAGGTGAACCTTCGCCACAGTTTGAGGTCCTGGGTGATCTGCAGTAGGGTTTCATGAWGGATCTCTCTGTACTTTGCTCTGTTCATCTTTCCCTTGTTCCCGACTAGTCTCCCATTCCCTGCCGCTGAAAAACAACCCCACAGCATGATGCTGCCACCACCATGATCCACCTAAGGGACGGTGCCAGGTTTCCTCCAGACGTGACTCTTGGCATTCAGGTTAAGAGTTCAATCTTGGTTTCATCTTGGTTTCTCCTTGTCATTATGGGTAAACCTGTTTTCTCCTTGTCATTATGGGGTAAACCTGTTTTCTCCTTGTCATTATGGGGTAAACCTGTTTTATCCTTGTCATTATGGGGTAAACCTGTTTTCTCCTTGTCATTATGGGTAAACCTGTTTTCTCCGTGTCATTATGGGGTAAACCTTTTCTCCTTTCATTATGGGGTAAACCTGTTTTTCCTTGTCATTATGGGTAAACCTGTTTTTCCTTGTCATTA
>NW_019944492.1:21850-41547 GCF_002910315.2 Salvelinus sp. IW2-2015 | reverse complement strand
ATTTTATGGGTAAACCTGTTTTCTCCCTTGTCATTATGGGTAAACCTGTTTTCTTCCTTGTCATTATGGGGTAAACCTGTTTTCTCCTTGTCATTATGGGGTAAACCGTTTTTCTTGCATATGGGTAAACCTGTTTTCTTCTTGTCATTATGGGTAAACCTGTTTTCTCCTTGTCATTATGGGTAAACCTGTTTTCTCCTTGTCATTATGGGGTAAACCTGTTTTCTCCTTGTCATTATGGGTAAAACCTGTTTTTCTCCTTGTCATTATGGGGTAAACCTGTTTTTCTCCTTGTCATTATGGCGGTAAACCTGTTTTCTCCTTGTCATTATGGGTAAACCTGTTTCTCCTTGTCATTATGGCGTAAACCTGTTTTCTTCCTTGTCATTATGGGGTAAACCTCGTTTTCTCCTTGTCATATGGGGTAAACCTGTTTTTCTCCTTGTCATTATGGGTAAACCGTTTTCTCCTTGTCATTATGGGTAACCTGTTTTCTCCTTTGTCATTATGGGGTAAACCTGTTTTTTCCTTGTCATTATGGGGTAAACCTGTTTTCTCCTTGTCATTATGGGGTAAACCTGTTTTCTCCTTGTCATTATGGGTAAACCTGTTTTCTCCTTGTCATTATGGGTAAACCTGTTTTCTCCTTGTCTTATGGGGTAAACCTGTTTTCTCTTGTCATTATGGGGTAAACCTGTTTTCTCCTTGTCATTATGGGTAAACCTGTTTTCTCCTTGTCATTATGGGGTAAACCTGTTTTTCTCCTTGTCATTATGGGTAAACCTGTTTTCTCCTTGTCATTATGGTAAACCTGTTTCTCCTTGTCATTATGGGGTAAACTGTTTCTCCTTGTCATTATGGGTAAAACCTGTTTTCTCCTTGTCATTATGGGTAAAACCTGTTTTCTCCTTGTCATTATGGGTAAACCTGTTTTCTCTTTGTCATTATGGGGTAAACCTGTTTCTCCTTGTCATTATGGGTAAACCTGTTTTTCTCTTGTCATTATGGGTAAACCTGTTTTCTCCTTGTCATTATGGGTAAACCTTTTTCCTTGTCATTATGGGTAAAACCTGTTTCTCCTTGTCATTATGGGTAAACCTGTTTTCTCCTTGTCATTATGGGTAAACCTGTTTTCTCCTTGTCATTATGGGTAAACCTGTTTTCTCCTTGTCATTATGGGTAAACCTGTTTTTCCTTGTCATTAAGGGGTAAACCTGTTTTCTCCTTGTCATTATGGGTAAACCTGTTTTCTCCTTGTCATTATGGGTAAACCTGTTTTCTCCTTGTCATTATGGGTAAACCTGTTTTCTCCTTGTCATTATGGGTAAACCTGTTTTCTCCTTGTCATTATGGGTAAACCTGTTTTCTCCTTGTCATTATGGGTAAACCTGTTTCTCCTTGTCATTATGCGGTAAACCTGTTTTCTCCTTGTCATTATGGGGTAAACCTGTTTTCTCCTTGTCATTATGGGGTAAACCTGTTTTTCTCCTTGTCATTATGGGTAAACCTGTTTTCTCCTTGTCATTATGGGTAAACCTGTTTTCTCCTTGTCATTATGGGTAAACCTGTTTTCTCCTTGTCATTATGGGTAAACCTGTTTTCTTCCTTGTCATTATGGGTAAAACCTGTTTTTCTACTTGTCATTATGGGGTAAACCTGTTTTTCTCCTTGTCATTATGGGGTAAACCTGTTTTCTCCTTGTCATTATGGGGTAAACCTGTTTTCTCCTTGTCATATGGGTAAACCTGTTTTCTCCTTGTCATTATGGGGTAAACTGTTTTCTCCTTGTCATTATGGGTAAACCTGTTTTCTCCTTGTCATTATGGGGTAAACCTGTTTTTCTCCTTGTCATTATGGGGTAAACCTGTTTCTCCTTTCATTATGGGGTAAACCTGTTTCTCCTTGTCATTATGGTAAACCTGTTTTCTCCTTGTCATTATGGGTAAACCTGTTTTCTCCTTGTCATTATGGTAAACCTGTTTTCTCCGTGTCATTATGGGGTAAACCTGTTTCTCCTTGTCATTATGGGTAAACCTGGTTTCTCCTGTCATTATGGGGTAAACCTGTTTTCTCCTGTCATTATGGGGTAAACCTGTTTTCTCCTGTCATTATGGGTAAACCTGTTTTCTCCCTTGTCATTATGGGGTAAACCTGTTTTCTCCTTGTCATTTATGGGGTAAACCTGTTTTCTCCTTGTCATTATGGGTAAACCTGTTTTCTCCTTGTCATTATGGGTAAACCTGTTTTCTCCTTGTCATTATATGGGGTAAACCTGTTTTCTCCTTGTCATTATGGGTAAACCTGTTTTCTCCTTGTCATTATGGGTAAACCTGTTTTCTCCTTGTCATTATGGGGTAAACCTGTTTTCTCCTTGTCATTATGGGTAAACCTGGTTTCTCCTTGTCATATGGGTAAACCTGTTTTCTCCTTGTCATTATGGGTAAACCTGTTTTCTCCTTGTCATTATGGGTAAACCTGGTTTCTCCTTGTCATTATGGGTAAACCTGTTTTCTCCTTGTCTATTATGGGTAAACCTGTTTTCTCCTTGTCATTATGGGTAAACCTGTTTCTCCTTGTCATTATGGGTAAACCTGTTTTCTCCTTGTCATATGGGGTAAACCTGTTTTTCTCCTTGTCATTATGGGGTAAACCTGTTTTCTCCTTGTCATTATGGGGTAACTGTTTTCTCCTTGTCATTATGGGTAAACCTGTTTTCTCCTTGTCATTATGGGTAACCTGTTTTCTCCTTGTCATTATGGGTAAACCTGTTTTCTCCTTGTCATTATGGGTAAACCTGGTTTCTCCTTGTCATTATGGGGTAAACCTGTTTTCTCCTTTGTCATTATGGGTAAAACTGTTTTTCTCCTTGTCATTAGGGTAAACCTGTTTTCTCCTTGTCATTATGGGTAAACCTGTTTTCTCCTTGTCATTATGGGGTAAACCTGTTTTCTCCTTGTCATTATGGGTAAACCTGTTTTCTCTTGTCATTATGGGTAAACCCTGTTTTTCTCCTTGTCATTATGGGTAAACCTGTTTTCTCCTTGTCATTTATGGGTAAACCTGTTTTTCCTTGTCATTATGGGGTAAACCTGTTTTCTCCTTGTCATTATGGGGTAACTAAACCTGTTTTCTCCTTGTCATTATGGGGTAAACCTGTTTTTCTCCTTGTCATTATGGGTAACCTGTTTTCTCCTTGTCATTATGGGGTAAACTGTTTTCCTTGCATTATGGGTAAACCTGTTTTCTCCTTTGTCATTATGGGGTAAACCGTTTTTCTCCTGTCATTATGGGGGTAAACCTGTTTTCTCCTTGTCATTATGGGGTTAGGGTAAACCTGTTTTCTCCTTGTCATTATGGGGTAAACCTGTTTTCTCCTTGTCATTATGGGTAAACCTGTTTTCTCCTTGTCATTATGGGTATTGTTTGTAGAGCTCTACGGCACTTCAGTAAAAACATCTTTGATGTGTGGACTTTCTTTGTGTCTGTGTGTATGTGCCGGTGTGTGTCTTTGTGTATGTGTGTCTGTGTGTATGTGTGTGTCTTTGTGTATGTGTGTCTGTGCCGGTGTGTGTCTTTGTGTATGTGTGTATGTGCCGGTGTGTGTCTCTTCACAGTCCCCGCTGTTCCATAAGGTGTATTTTTATCTTTTTTATCTGATTCTACTTTTATACAATGCTTTTTCCATTGCTTGCTAGTAAATAAATAACTGGTCTTCTTTTGAAAAAGGTTGGATGTGTCTGACTATTGGTTAATTATTCAACAGCAGTGGACCATGTTGTTCTGGCCC
Organism: Salvelinus sp. IW2-2015; assembly: GCF_002910315.2. Taxonomy (NCBI): domain Eukaryota; kingdom Metazoa; phylum Chordata; class Actinopteri; order Salmoniformes; family Salmonidae; genus Salvelinus; species Salvelinus sp. IW2-2015. The sequence goes on along the minus strand of NW_019944492.1, from coordinate 37,760 downwards.
GAGGCCTATAATGCCCTAATGTTGTGTCAAATGGACAATACACCAATCCTCTCCAACCTGGCATGGTATAGTTTCATACAGAATATTTTCTTAATTTTTATTTATAGACTAATCAACGCTGATCAGGCCCGGTCCTGGCAGATATAACGCCCTAGGCAAGACAAATAATTGCCGCCCATCCTATCCCCGCAGAGTAGAATACTAGCCTAGGCTATACAGTGTCGGCCCACAATGCACCACCACATGCCTTTAACCTTAGCAGCATGGGCCTCATCATTCACTGTCCACCATATGCCTTTAACATTAGCAGCATGGGCCTCAACATTCACTGTCCACCAATTTATTTTATATATTTATTTTTTTCGCCATTCTTTTTTCTTTATTGCAGAAAACCAGTGTACATACAAGGAGTATATAGAAACATCTGCTTAGGGGTACAACACATTACAGATTATACAAAGACCTTAAAACATGTTGATTTGTTTACCYCTTTGCTATTAGAAGAATGTAGAATTGTCTTAATGTACTTATCCTTATAGAAAACACAGAAGAGTGTTTTTTTATTAGTGAATTTACATTTATGAATATTAAATTTTGCCATTAGCACAATTAGATACATATAAGAAAATCAATTTTACCTCATAAATCTATTTTTATTTATTTGAGGTAAAATAGTTKTTCTTTATCTTTATTATGGTTAAGGAAACCGAGCAGCACATTCTCTCATAACAAAACAAAAGTCATCAAGAATATTAACAATTATAAAACTATGAATATCTTTCCATAATTTCTTTAAATGTAAATATATGCTAAACTGTTTCTGGATGATCAACACAAAAAGTTCAGTTAATGTTGATGTATTTTTTRAGTTTCTTCAGGTAATGATTCGACAGGTAATACTTATGGATCATTCTGAAAGAGACCTCTGACCTTGTTAACAAGCAGGTATTTGTGTGGTAATAACCAGACTTTTCCCCCAACAGATATTAGCGACCAATCTATTCCAGTAACTTGTGACATAAGGRATGGAKACAATATCCCTTTGAAATAAAGCACGTATAGATCTGTTGTTCTGAGGGAGCAAGGAGAAACATATTTTCCTTATTGGAGAGTYAACTGGATTAAGCGAGGGTCGGTCCAGAAAGTGAGGTCTGGCTACACCTCTAGTTCCTAAAATATAAAGACGTGTTTCTATACAAAATATCCTTTTTGTTCCAAATTAAATACTTAAGCGGGGAAAAACATGTTTATATATTAACGACCACGCTGATACTTGTCTATGAAGCGCAGATCAGTTARTAGGAATCTGATCAATGTTATAGTTACTATAGTTACAAAGTAACATAAAATTGAAGTCACCAAAACGCGGAGAAGATATGATGAGGGATGAAATTTCAAAATGAAGTTGGATTCTTTAAGAAATGTTCAGCCCAATTCATATTATTCATATTATTCAAAGTAGGAAAATCAAAAATATGTAGAACACCATTTATTTATTAACCTTTATTTAACTAGGCAAGTCAATTAAAAAAATTCTTATTTTCAATGATGGCTACCGAGGGAACAGTGGGTTAACTGCCTTGTTCAGGGCAGAACGACAGATTTTATTTTACCTTGTCAGCTCGGGGATCGGATCCAGCAACCTTTCGGTTACTAGTCCAACACTCTAACCACTAGGCTACCCTGCCACCCCACCGTATTCATATGTGTTCATAACCACAGATTTCCTAATTATATGTGGTACGATTTTTGGAGATCTGGGAGATACCTTCAGCTTTAGAAAGCAATACTCGACCTTTCAAGATAAATCCCTCTGCAACCAATGGTTCAACCTTTTTTATTTTCAATAATAGGTATGAAATGTAATGAGCATCTTTCCTGTTGATCCTGAGACATGGTAACCCCAAGGTATGTTACTTTCTCCTTGACTGGAATATTGCATATAGAAGAATCACACAGTCTTTAACAGAAACAATTCACAGTATTAAGGTTTAGTAAAAGACCAGATGCTTTGGAAAAAATGTATCACATCGACAGCTCTAGAATCTGGTCAGCATCTTTCATAAAGAGGGTGAGTCATCTGCTAGCTGACTGATGATAATATCCTGTCAGCAACAGAGCCCCCTTTTTAAATCTCTGTCAGCCATAGAGACCCCTTTAATATATCTGTCAGCAATAGAGACCCCTTTTAATATCTCTGTCAGCAATAGAGACCCCTTTTAATATATCGTCAGCAATAGAGACCCCTTTTAATATATCTGTCAGCAATAAGAACCCATTTTAATATCTCTGTCAGCAATAGAGATCCCTAATATATCTGTCAGCAATAGAGACCCCTTTAATATCTCTGTCAGCAATAGAGGCCCCTTTAAATCTCTGTCACGCCAATTAGAGACCCCTTTTAATATCCTGCAGCAATAGAGATCCCTTTAATATCTGTCAGCAATAGAGACCCTTTTAATAATCTGTCAGCAATAGAGACCCCTTTAATATCTTCAGCAATAAGAAGCCCTTTTAATATATCTCGTCAGCAAAGAGAACCCTTTAATATCTCTGTCAGCAAAGACCCTTTAATATATTGTCAGCAATAGAGACCCTTTTAATATCTCTGCAGCAATAGAGACCCCTTTTAATATTCTGTCAGCAATAGAGACCCCTTTAATATCTCTGTCAGCACATAGAGACCCCTTTTAATATATCTGTCAGCAATAGAGACCCCTTTTTAATATATCTGTCAGGCAATAGAGACCCCTTTTAATATATCTGTCAGCAATAGAGACCCTTTAATATCTCTGTCAGCAATAGATACCCTTTAATATATCTGTCAGCAATAGAGACCCCTTTATATACTCTGTCAGCAATAGAGACCCCTTTTAATATCTCTGTCAGCAATAGAGACCCATTTTAATATCTCTGTCAGCAATAGAGATCCCTTTTAAATATCTCTGTCAGCGAATAGAGACCCCTTTTAATATATCTGTCAGCAATAGAGACCCCTTTTAATATATCTGTCAGCAAATAAGACCCATTTAATATCTCTGTCAGCAATAAGAGACCCCTTTTAATATCTCTGTCAGCAATAGAGACCCCTTTAAATATCTGTCAGCAATAAGATCCCTTTTAATATATCTGTCAGCAATAGAGACCCCTTTTAATATATCTGTCAGCAATAGAGACCCCTTTTAATATCTCTGTCAGCAATAGAGATCCCTTATATATTGCTGGATTTAACTAAACTTGTAAGAACTTGGGTTGCAAGCAGGAAGAGGTAACGCGGAATTGGGCAACCTTGACTAATTCCTTTTTTACAAATCAAATCTAGGAGAAGTGCCATGCTTTAATTTAACGGAACTGTTCCCATTCATATACAGACTTTTAATAGTACCACAAAATAGTTCATCAAAACCACATTTCAAAAGGGAGAGAAATATAAACTCATGTTCCACTGTATCAAAGGCTTCATAAAAGTCTAAGAAGACAATAAAACTATCTTGGAAGGTTAGAATAGAATAGTGAGTAAGGTCTAACACCAGTCAGATATTATTAGATATTTGTCTATTCCTCATGAAGCCAGATTGGGTCTCTCCTATAATCGAGTCCAATACTACCTTCATTCTTTTTGCAAATATACAGGGTAATATTTTGTAGTCGTTTTTGAGCAGACAGATTGGGACGGCAATTATCGAGGAGAAGCAAGTCTTTCTTGGGCTTATGTATTAATGTAATCAGACCTTGAGTCAAACTGGGAGGGAGATCATTATTCGTAATGCTTTCAGAAAAGACCTCTAACAGAAATGGGGCCAACTGTTGAGAACAAAGTTTGGTGAAACTCAGCAGATATACCATCAGTTCCAGGAGACGTATTATTTTGAAGCTGTTCAATAGAATAAATGATCTCTTCAACTATAATAGGGTCATTACACTGTTCCCTCTCAGCCTCCCCAATTGATTTCACATCCCCCAGAGAGTCAAAAAAAAAGAGTTGAGGAAACCTCGCAATACTTAGAACTAGATTAATTCCTGTAGAACTTTTAACCAAAGTTAGAGATTAATTTGGGATCATCTGTTATGAGACCATTAATATTTAATTGTTGAATTGTATTATTTTTAGAGTGGTATTTTTCTGACCTGAAAAAATCTGATGCATTTTGTTCACCCTCCTCTAGCCACKTCTTCCTAGATCTGACAAAGGCTCCCTCTGCTTTCAGTTTATACACATCATCCAACTTGTTTTGTAGCTCAAACAGAACAGACTTGTCCTCCTCTGAGAGACTTTCAACAGGCTTTTGAACAAGACAGGTGATCTTTGTAATTACACTTTCTTCTTCAGCTCTCTTCATCTTGGCAAGAATACTCCCATATTTTCTTAAATATTTTCCAACCTCATATTTAAAAAGCTCCCAGTTATTACTGTATGAATGGTCATTTATAGCTTTGTTCCAGAAGTGTGGAATTTAAGAATTGTTTATCTTCATCTTGACCAACTCATGTTTTAATATAGAGCTATTAATCTTCCAGTAGGATGCTCTGCCAGGGCCATTATCAGAGATAAACAGTGTAATGTCAATATAAACAGCTCTATGGTCAGTAAGGGCCATTATCAGAGATAACAGTGTAATGTCAATATAAACAGCTCTATGGTCAGTAAGGCCATATTCAGAGATAAACAGTGTAATGTCAATATAAACAGCTCTATGGTCAGTAAGGGCCATTATCAGAGATAAACAGTGTAATGTCAATATAAACGCTCTATGATCAGTAAGGGCCATTATCAGAGATACACAGTGTAATGTCAATATAAAACACTCTATGGTCAGTAAGGGCCATTATCAGAGATAAACAGTGTAATGTCAATATAAACAGCTCTATGATCAGTAAGGGCCATTATCAGAGATAACAGTGTAATGTCAATATAAACAGCTCTATGGTCAGTAAGGGCCATTATTCAGAGATAAACAGTGTAATGTCAATATAAACAGCTCTATGATCAGTAAGGGCCATTATCAGAGATAAACAGTGTAATGTCAATATAAACAGCTCTATGGTCAGTAAGGGCCATTATCAGAGATAAACAGTGTAATGTCAATATAAAATAGCTCTATGATCAGTAAGGGCCATTATCAGAGATAAACAGTGTAATGTCAATATAAACAGCTCTATGGTCAGTAAGGGCCATTATCAGAGATAAACAGTGTAATGTCAATATAAACAGCTCTTATGGTCAGTAAGGGCCATTATCAGAGATAAACAGGTAATGTCAATATAAACAGCTCTATGATCAGTAAGGGCCATTATCAGAGATAAACAGTGTAATGTCAATATAAACAGCTCTATGATCAGTAAGGGCCATTATCAGAGATAACAGCTCGTATGGTCAGTTAAGGGCCATTATCAGAGATAAACAGCTCTATGGTCAGTAAGGGCCATTATCAGAGATAACAGTGTAATGTCAATATAAACAGCTCTATGGTCAGTAAGGCCATTATCAGAGATAAACAGTGTAATGTCAATATAAACAGCTCTATGGTCAGTAAGGGCCATTATCAGAGATAAACAGTGTAATGGCAATATAAACAGCTCTTTGATCAGTAAGGGCCATTATCAGAGATAAACAGTGTAATGTCAATATAAACAGCTCTATGGTCAGTAAGGGCCTTTATCAGAGATAAACAGTGTAATGTCATATAAACAGCTCTGTGATCAGTAAGGGGAGCGGCCAGGATGTTAACAGAAATACCCTGTTAATCAAAACATTTCGACACCAGACAGAAATCTATGTTCATTCATTCTATCATTACTCCATGTGAAAGACTTGTCATTAGGAAACTTTACTCTCAAATATCTATTAATATCAAAGCCTTTCAATAAACTGCCTCAAACTTGTAGTTCATAGAAGTGGACTGTCCCGGAGGCCATCTATCAATTAAATGATTCAGAGAAATATTAAAATCCCCGACCTACTATAAGTAAAGCATTAGGGAACTTGGTTAGGCAATGGAGGATATGCTTTTCTAAAGATTCAAGTAACTAATCATTTTCAAGTTTGGAATTGTTTCCATAGATATCAGTAACAATAATGATGATGCTGTCATCTCAGTTGATAACAAGACAAARAAAGTGACCACAAGGGTCACAGTGTCACGCCCTGACCTTAGTTTTCTGTATTATTTTGGTCAGGTCAGGGGGTGATGAAGGTGGGTATGTGTGTTTTTGTCTTGTCTAGGGTTTCGATATTGTCTAGGTAATGTAGGTCTATGGTGGCCTGAATTGGTTCCCAATCAGAGACAGCTGTTTATCGTTGTCTCTGATTGGGGATCCTATTTAGGTTGCCATTTTTCCATTTAGGTTTTGTGGGTTATTGTCTAGGTGTAGTTGCATGTCAGCACTCGTTTGCGTAGCGTCACRTTCATGTTGTTATTTTGTTMGTTTGTTTAAGTGTTCTTTGTTTAATAAAGAGAAGAATGGATTCAAATCACGCTGCGCCTTGGTCTCCTCGATACGACGAACGTGACACACAGTAGGAGTGCAAAATACTTCCATTGAAGTTATTCTTTAGAAACTCCAGGAGTTGACGTCGGTAGAAACTGAATGAGACTCTTGAAAAAAAAAAACATCCATCTGTTTTAAGCTGTTTGGCAAGTCAAAATAAGGCTTTGCACTTTACATTACGTCTCAACCCCCCCAGGGTTAAGTGAAACTATAGACAAAGACAAAGTGGAATATAGAACAGAAAGTACTACGAGCTAAACAACAATCGCAAATCGAGTAAATCTGAAAAGAAACCAGCGGTGCACACCATATAGATAGAAATGATTGAGTGAGAATAGTTTAAGCAGAACAAAGATAACTGCCAGAACAAGAAACAACGAGCTTGCTCACTGCAGGTAAACATATCAGAAGTGAGAGAACAAATAAAATAGTAAATATCCATTACACCAGCAGTCCTGTGCAGTTAGAACGAAGGTTAAATCACCTTAGAGCCAGGAGTGAGATCTGCTCTCATCAGAGGTAGATAACTAGGTATGTTGACTATCAGTTACAGTCTGGGAGTGAGATCTGCTCTCATCAGAGGTAGATAACTAGGTATGTTGACTATCAGTTACAGTCTGGGAGTGAGATCTGCTCACATCAGAGGTAGATAACTAGGTATGTTGACTATCAGTTACAGTCTGGGAGTGAGATCTGCTCACATCAGAGGTAGATAACAGGTATGACTATCAGTTACAGTCTGGGAGTGAGATCTGCTCACATCAGAGGTAGATAACTAGGTATGTTGACTATCAGTTACAGTCTGGGAGTGAGATCTGCTCCATCAGAGGTAGATAACTAGGTATGTTGATATCAGTTACAGTCTGGGAGTGAGATCTGCTCACATCAGAGGTAGATAACTAGGTAGTTTGACTATCAGTTACAGTCTGGGAGTGAGATCTGCTCACATCAGAGGTAGATAACTAGGTTATGTTGACTATCAGTTACAGTCTGGGAGTGAGATCTGCTCACATCAGAGGTAAGCTATCTAGGTAGCCTATGTTGACCACCAGGCACAGCGTATGACAGTCCTCAAGGAGGAAGGCTGATTTCAGATCCGTTGATGAAAGCGCATCCTCCAATGAAGTAAGCTGCTTCCCTTCTTTTCCTACTTATTCCACAGCTGGCCACAATGTCTCCTTTCTCTGTCTGCTTTCAAGTGGTCTTCAGCAAACCAGAGTTGCTGTCACGTAGGAAGGTAGATTTCTCTGTCTGCTATCAAGTGGTCTTCAGCAAACCAGAGTTGTTGTCACGTAGGAAGGTAGATTTCTCTGTCTGCTTTCAAGTGGTCTTCAGCAAACCAGAGTTGTTGTCACGTAGGAAGRTAGATTTCTCTATCTGCTTTCCAAGTGGCATCCCTGTAGATCCGTGATRTGAACTGAGGAACGATACCTCTGGGCTTGGAGTCACACTGCCTTCTCGTGCTGAGGCAATGTACAGCGTCTGCAAGCTTAGCCTTCTCCTCAGTTAGGATAGCTTGCCAGACTTTGATGGTCTCTTGCCACACTTTCTCCCCATCTGCCTCGGGAACTCCATACAGTCTCAGATTCAATAACTTTTGAGTTCTGAGATTCTTCTTTGGCACAAGTCCATCTTTCCCTCCTCCTTTTCGACACGCTTTCGACGTGGGCGACCGTCATCTTAACATCCTTGATTTCCATGCATGCGAAGTCAAAAACAAATCATATTTAACCCTCGATTTTCATTGCGTTGTCGCCGCCAATTGTCTCTATGACATCAGACCGTGTATTGATAAGACTGAAAAGAGTGGCGATAACATCATTATTGGCAGCGCCATCTGGGCCCGGTTCAAACATGCCTTTCTTGGAAGCTGGAGGTTTGCTTGGGGATAAAGGCTAAGAAGGAAAATCCTCATCTGACACGGACACGTGTCAAAGAGTCTGTCGGACCAGAATAGTTGTGGCAGTTGTCCATCAAAGCATTTGCCTCCTGTGTAACGACATCAGATGAGCTAGCTGAGGATGCAGCAATACGATGTCTCTCTCTGTCAGCGTGCTGTCACATTCTGAGAAATATAACCTTAAATCATCAACGACCTGGTGATTTTAGCAAGCTAAGAATTCATTTGGTAATTCAAAAATAATACACTTTTCATTATATTTCAAAAGTCGGTATGCAGAGCTCGGTAGGAAGTGTGCGATTCAAACTGCCATCTTGGAGCCTCCCTCTACTGTCCACCACATGCCTCTTACACTAGCAGCACGCACCTCATCATTCAACTTGACTTGAGTGAGGTGTGAATATGAAGCTTGTGAAACAAGCTGTAGTACAGTGGCACTGACCATGAAGTGTTACAGTTGGAATCAGATAATACTGGCATCATGCTGTGAAGACCATCATCAGAGAATACTGGCATCATGCTGTGAAGACCATCATCAGAGAATACTGGCATCATGCTGTGAAGACCATCATCAGAGAATTACTGGCATCATGCTGTGAAGACCATCATCAAGAGATACTGGCATTATGCTGTGTGAAGACCATCATCAGAGAATACTGGCATCATGCTGTGAAGAACATCATCAGAGAATACTAGCCTCATGCTGTGAAGACCATCACAGAGAATACTAGCTCATGCTGTGAAGACCATCATCAGGCGAATTACTAGCTCATGCTGTGAAGACCATCATCAAGAAGAAAAAAAAATCCTTCATCTTTTAAATGTTTTTCACAAGTCATGCTTCTTGAAAACTGATTTTCAGCACTGAGAAAACACACCACCACCAACACAGTCACCACACCACCACACCACTACACACCACCACACCACTACACCACAACCACACCACTACACCACCACACCACCACAATACACCACCACACCACACAATACACCACCACACCCACACCACCCACCACACCACACCCTCACCAACTACACCACCACCACCACACCTGACCTGACCACCACAACCACCACACTACCACACCACCACACCACACTACACCCACACCACACTACCACACCACCACCAACGGCCCCTGGGTACAGAGTGGTGTCTGTCTCCAGGCGGCCCACATGACCAACAGCCCCCTGGTACAGAGGTGGACTGTCTCCAGGCGGACCACATGACCAACAGCCCCCTGGGTACAGAGTGTGGGTCTGTCTCCAGGGCGACCACATGACCAACAGCCCCCTGGTTACAGAGTGTGACTGTCTCCAGGGCGACCACATGACCAACATACAGCCCCCTGGGTACAGAGTGTGACTGTCTCCAGGGGCGACCACATGACCAACAGCCCCCTGGGTACAGAGTGACTGTCTTCCAGGGCGGACCACATACCAACACCCCCTGGGGTACAGAGTTGGACTGTCTCCAGGCGACCACATGACCAACAGCCCCTGGGTACAGAGTGTGACTGTCTCCAGGGCGACCACATGACCAACAGCCCCTGCGGTTACAGAGTGTGTCTGTCTTCCAGGGCGACCACATGCACCAACAGCCCCTGGTTACAGAGTGTGACGTCGTCCAGGGCGGACCACATGACCAACAGCCCAAATGGGTACAAGAGTGTGTCTGTCTCCAGGCGACCACACATGACCAACAGCCCCCTGGTACAGAGTGTGTCTGTCTAGGCGACACACATGACCAACAGCCCCCTGGTAAAGAGTGTGACTGTCTCCAGGGCGACCACATGACCAAACAGCACCCTGGGTTAAAGAGTGTGACTGTCTCCAGGGCGACCACATGCCAACAGCCCCTGGGTACAGAGTGTGACTGTGCTCCAGGGCGACCAATGACCAACAGCCCCTGGGTACAGAGTGTGACTGTCTCCAGGCGGCGACCACATGACCAACAGCCCCCTGGGTACAGAGTGTGACTGTCTCCAGGGCGACCACATTCCAATACATTCCATCAGCTAGAAACTCACGACCCTGAGAAAAAGAAAAAAAGGGGAAAGCTGACGATAGGCTATTCCTTAAACAGACAAACAGATTACCCTCAGACAGAGCTGTTAACCTGAAGAGAGCATATGACAGGCCTAGACATTGTAATCTCAACTGTAAATACAGATGTAAGTCTACTGTTACCACAAGCATGTTTTTACATTTCACAATGACCACACCAAGCCAGACAGACAAGCACACTTTATAACCCATTTCTTCAAGCTAGTACTTCACAACGACCCACACAAGCAGGACTAGCTCAGTGTCTCTGTCCTGATTCCTCCTGTTAGCTAATGAGTCGAGAAGCAGGACTAGCTCTAGTGTCTCTGTCTATTCCCTCCTTTAGCTAACTGACTCAGAAGCAGACTAGTCAGTGTCTCTGTCTGATTCCCTCCTGTTAGCCTAAACCAGAACTAGCTCAGGTCTCTGTCTGATCCTCCTGTTAGCTAACTGAGTCAGATAGCAGGACTAGCTCAGCGTCTCTGTCCTGATGATTCCCTCCTGTTAGCTAACCAGGCACTAGACTCAGTGTCTCTGTCCTGATTCCCTCCTGTAGCTAACTGAGTCAGAAGCAGGACTAGCTCAGTGTCTCTGTCCTGATTCCTCCGTTAGCTAACAGCAGAGCAGGACTAGCTAGCGTCTCTGTCTGATTCCCTCCGTTAGCTAACAGAACTAGCTCAGTGTCTCTGTCCTGATTCCCTCCTGTTAGCTAACTGAGTCAGAAGCAGGACTAGCTCAAGGCTCTGTGCTGATTCCCTCCTGTTAGCTAACCAGGCCTAGCTCAGTGTCTCTGTTCCTGATTCCTCCTGTTAGCTAACCAGGACTAGCGCAGTGTCTCTGTCCTGATTCCCTCCTTTTAGCTAACTGAGTCCAGAAGCAGGCCTAGCTCAGTGTCTCTGTGCTGATTCCCTCCTGTTAGGCTAACCAGGCTAGCCTCAGGTGTCTCTGTCCTGATTCCCTCCTGTTAGCTAACCAGCCTAGCTCAGTGTCTCTGTGCTGATTCCCTCCTGTTAGCTAACCAGCAGGCCTAGCTCAGTGTCTCTGTGGCTGGATTCCCTCCTGTTTAGCTAACCAGGCCTAGCTCAGTGTCTCTGTGCTGATTCCCTCCTGTTAAGCTAACTGATCAGAAGCAGACTAGCTCAGTCCTCTGTCTGATCCCTCCTGTTAGCTAACTGAGTCAGAAGCCAGGACTAGCTCAGTGTTTCTGTCCTGATCCCTCCTGTTAGCTAAAACCAGGCCTAGCTCAGTGTCTCTGTGCGATTCCCTCCTGTTAGCTAACCAGCCCTAGCTCAGTGTCTCTGTCCTGATTCCCTCCTGTTACTAACTGATTCAGAAGCAGAATAGCTTCAGTGTCTCTGTGCTGATTCCCTCGTGTAGCTAACTGAGTCAGAAGCAACTAGCTCAGTGTCCTGTCCTGATTCCCTCCTGTTAGCTAACCAGACTAGCTCAGTGTCTCTGTCCTGATTCCCTCCTGTTAGCTAACTGAGTCAGAAGCAGACTAGCTCAGTGTCTCTGTGCTGATTCCCTCCTGTTAGCTAACTGAGTCAGAAGCAAGAACTAGCTCAGTGTCTCTGTCCGATTCCCTCCTGTTAGTAACCAGGCCTAGCTCAGTGTTTCTGTGCTGATTCCCTCCTGTTAGCTAACCAGGCCTAGCTCAGTGTCTCTGTCCTGATTCCCTCCTGTTAGCTAACTGAGTCAGAAGCAGGACTAGCTCAGTGTCTCTGCTGCTGATGCTGCCCTCCTGTTAGCTAACCAGGCCTAGCCAGTGGTTCTGTGGCTGATTCCCTCCTGTTAGCTAACCAGGACTAGCTCAGTGTCTCGTGCTGATTCCCTCCTGTTAGCTAAACCAGGCCTAGCTCAGTGTCTCGTGTCTGAGTCCCTCCTGTTAGCTAACCAGGCCTAGCTCAGTGTCTCTGTGCTGAGTCCCTCCTGTGTAGCAACCAGGCCTAGCTCAGTGTTCTCTGTGCTGAGCCCTCCTGTTAGCTAACGGAGTCAGAAGCAGTTGAGACGTGTCAGTCAGCACACTCCCTCCTCCAACACCTAGTTGTATAATGCTTCACAAATGGCAGCCTGTTACCTAAGTAGATCTGCCAGTTAGGGTTTTCATATGCCACATGTTCCTGAAACAGTTTCATTACATTTATAGGAATGTCTTCATATCTCGCAATCATTGTCATGTAGTTAATCAAAATTCTGTCCAAATCTAAATGAAAATGATAAAAAAGTAACTTCCATTGCCAAATGTGTAAAAAAAGCATCGATAAATCCAACAAAGAAAAACATTGCAGCCTGCAGGTAGAAAATATCCTGATTAAAAATAAATATCATATAAATCACATTGGCTACACATGGCCTGTCTGCAACGAACTGGAAACTGATCAACGGGGTCTGACCTGAAGCTTGCTCTAGCAAACCTGCAACATTGTATCAACAGGGTCTGACCTGAAGCTTGCTCTAGCAAAACCTGCAACATTGTATCAACGGGGTCTGACTGAAGCTTGCTCTAGCAAAAACCTGCAACGTTGTATCAACGGGGTCTGACCTGAAGCTTGCTCTAGCAAAACCTGCACGTTGTATCAACGGGGTCTGACCTGAAGCTTGCTCTAGCAAACCAGCGACATTGTACTCAACCGGGTCTGACCTGAGCTTGCTCTAGCAAACCAGCGACATTGATATCAACGGGGTCTGACCTGAAGCTTGCTCTAGCAAAACCTGCAACATTGTATCAACGGGGTCTGACCTGAAGCTTGCTCTAGCAAAACCAGCGACATTGTATCAACGGGGTCTGACCTGAAGCTTGCTCTAGCAAAACCAGCGACATTGTATCAACGGGGTCTGACCTGAAGCTTGCTCTAGCAAACCTGCAACATTGTATCAACGGGTCTGACCTGAAGCTTGCTCTAGCAAACGGCTGTAGGCTCTTGATCAAGGGATAAGAAGCGGTGGTTGACTTGGGCAGGAGCTCACCGGAGCAGATACCGGCACCTCAAAAAGTCCTGTTCCTCTTAATATTAATATCTCACAGTATTGTGGAGCTCCTGTTCCTCTTATAGAATATTATCTCAACAGTATTGTGAGACTCCTGTTCCTCTTATAGAAATTATCTCAACAGTATTGTGGAGCTTCGTTCCTCTTATAGAATATTATCTCAACAGTATGTGGAGTCCTGTTCCTCTTATAGAATATTATCTCACAGTATTGTGGAGCTCCTGTTCCTCTATAGAATATATCTCAACAGTATTGTGGAGCTCCTGTTCCTCTTATATAATATTATCTCAACAGTATTGTGGAGCTCCTTTCCTCTTATAGAAATTATCTCAACAGTATTGTGGAGCTCCTCTTCCTCTTATAGAATATTATCTCAACAGTATTGTGGAGCTCCTGTTCCTCTTATAGAATAATTATCTCAACAGTATTGTGGAGCTCCTCTTCCTCTTATAGAATATTATCTCAACAGTATTGTGGAGCTCCTGTTCCTCTTATAGAATATTATCTCAACAGTATTGTGGAGCTCCTGTTACTCTTATAGAATATTATCTCAACAGTATTGTGGAGCTCCTGTTCCTCTTATAGAATATTATCTCAACAGTGTTGTGGAGCTCCTGCACCTAAATATAAACAGTACCAGCAACCAAAATGAGTACCGGAACCTATTTCAGTCCATTTCAGTCCAAGTCATAAGAAGTAATCAGGTAGGCCTATTTTATGATGTTTCCACTGGATCAGAGCACGACATTGTTCCATTTCACGCTGAGTGGTTATCGAAAGGGAGAGAGCTGGAAAGATTTTTCTAATACATTGAGGAATTACTGTCATTCTCAATGGATGTAAAAACTAACTTGTCTTGCTTGCTGTTTGAGGTGAAGAAGACATTACTTTGAGAAGCTCCTCGGGTCGTGTGTTAAGCCAATCAGAAATACTATCAGATCCCCAAATGTACATTACCGTTCAAAAGTTTGGGGTCACTTAGATATTTCCTTGTTTTTGAAATAAAACCACATTTGTTGTCCAATAAAATAACATCAAATTGGTCAGAAATACAGTGTAGACATTGTTAATGTTGTAAATTACTATTGTCGCTGGAAAAGGCTGATTTGTTATGGCATATCTACATAGGCGTACAGAGGTCCATTATCAGCAACCATCACTCCTGTGTTCCAATGGCACGTTGTGTTAGCTAATCCAAGTTTATCATTTTTAAAAGGTTAATTGATCATTAGAAAACCATTTTGCAATTATGTAAACCCAGCTGAAAACTGTTGTTCTGATTAAAGAAGCAATAAAATTGTCTTTCTTTAGACTAGTTGAGTATCTGGAGCATCAGCATTTGTGGGTTCAATTACAGGCTCAAAATGGCCAGAAACAAATAACTTTCTTCTGAAAGTTATTTCAGTCTATTCTTGTTCTGAAAAATGAGAAATTGCAAAGAATATCTCGTACAATGCTGAGTACTACTCCCTTCACAGAGCAGCGCAAACTGGCTCTAACCAGAATAGAAAGGGGAGTGGGAGGCCCCGGGGCACAACTGAGCAAGAGGACAAGTACATTACAGTGTCTAGTTTGAGAAACATACGCCTCACAAGTCCTCAACTGGCAGCTTCATTAAATAGTACCAGCAAAACACCAGTCATCAACGTCAACAGTGAAGAGGCGACTCCGGGATGCTGGTCTTCTAGGCAGAGTTGTAAAGGAACAGCCATATCTCAGACTGGCCAATATAAATAAAATATTAAAATGGGCAAAAGAACATAGACACTGGACAGAAGAACTCTGCCTAGAAGGCCCTCACCCCGGAGCACCTCTTCACTGTTGACATTGACACATAGTTTAACAAGACTCATGACATCTTTTAGGTAGGCTATTTAATGATAATAATAATAATCATCATCATCATCATAGTAATCGTAATCATCAATCATAATAGATAAGGAAAATAAAGTCTAGGCCCAAATTACCAAATGTTATTCCGCTACCAAATATGTTTGATTATGATAATGTATATGGCCCCTAAATGTAATTATGCATATCCTTTTTTTACAGAAAGTGAATAGATCAATTAATAGCGACAGTCACACATTGTGTAAGATTACTTCCCAAGCATAGTCCAATTTCTTTGACTCCTCTAATTTAGAAGGTCAGAGCTCAGCTGCTGAATGTCAAAGAGACAAACCAAAGAGACTTCCAAGTGCATCAGAGATGCGTCGTCGTCCTGTATTTTACCGCTTGTTCCTAGCCTAAAGCATCGCAGATTTATGTGTCGTTTTAGATCGGTATAAACAATTACAAAGAGGTTGGGAACCCCTGATCTAGAGGACTGGGAGTGACTAGAATACGTTGTTAGTAATCTAGAAGACGTGGAGTGACTCTAGAACACGTTGTCAGTAATCTAGAAGACTGTGAGTGACTAGAATACGTTGTTAGTAATCCAAAAGACTGTGAGTGACTAGAATACGTTGTTAGTACCACTGGGTT
>NW_019944492.1:7364-18485 GCF_002910315.2 Salvelinus sp. IW2-2015 | reverse complement strand
ATAATACCACTGGGTTATTAGCAGTGAAATGTGATGGACCACACACAGCAGTGCCATAGTTCTTAGTGTGTTAAGAGGGAGTGCTGTGGTCAAATGGCTCTACCATTAGTCTGGTAAAGTATGGTGATACATCTGGAATAACAGAAACAATGTGTCTTATCTTCCTTATCAAGAGAGACTGTTGATGACAACAACGATGGTAGATGGAGTAAGAGGAGGTTCACTGCTATTGGTTCAGTACTATGTCAGCAAGTGTCCTCTCTACTTATCAGAGAGACTGTTGATGACAACAACGATGGTAGATGGAGTAAGAGGAGGTTACTGCTATTGGTTCAGTACTATGTCAGCAAGTGTCTTCTCTCCTTATCAAGAGAGACTGTTGATGACAACAACGATGGTAGATGGAGTAAAGAGGAGGTTCACTGCTATTGGTTCAGTGTCTATGTCAGCAAGTGTCTTCTCCTTAACAAGAGAGACTGTTGATGACAACAACGATGGTAGATGGAGTAAAGAGGAGGTTCACTGCTATTGGTTCAGTACTATGTCAGCAAGTGTCTCTTACCTCAGAGAGACTGTTGATGACAACAAAGTGGTAGATGGAGTAAGAGGAGGTTCACTGCTATTGGTTCGTACTAATGTCAGCAAGTGTCTCTCTACTTATCAAGAGAGACTGTTGATGACAACAACGATGGTAGATGGAGTAAGAGGAGGTTCACTGCTATTGGTTCAGTACTATGTCAGCAAGTGTCTCTCTACCTTAACAAGAGAGACTGTTGATGACAACAACGATGGTAGATGGAGTAAGAGGAGGTTCACTGCTATTGGTTCAGTACTATGTCAGCAAGTGTCTCTCTACTTAACAAGAGAGACTGTTGATGACAACAACGATGGTAGATGGAGTAAGAGGAGGTTCACTGCTATTGGTTCAGTACTATGTCAGCAAGTGTCTCTCTACTTAAGAGAGAGACTTTGATGACAACAACGATGGTAGATGGAGTAAGGAGAGGTTCACTGCTATTGGTTCAGTACTATGTCAGCAAGTGTCTCTCTACCTTAACAAGAGAGACTGTTGATGACAACAACGATGGTAGATGGAGTAAGAGGAGGTTCACTGTATTGGTTCAGTACTATGTCAGCAAGTGTCTCTCTACCTTAAAAGAGAGACTGTTGATGACAAACGATGGTAGATGGAGTAAGAGGAGGTTCACTGCTATTGGTTCAGTACATGTCAGCAAGTGTCTCTCTACCTTAACAAGAGAGACTGTTGATGACAACACGATGGTGGTAGATGGAGTAAGAGGAGGTTCACTGCTATTGTTCAAGTACTATGTCAGCAAGTGTCTCTCTACCTTAACAAGAGAGAACTGTTGATGACAACAACGATGGTAGATGGAGTAGAGGAGGTTACTGCTATTGGTTTCAGTACTATGTCAGCAAGTGTCTCTCTACCTTAAACAAGAGAGATGTTTGATGACAACAACGATGGTAGATGGAGTAAGAGGAGGTTCACTGCTATTGGCAGTGAACACAGTGTACATCGTAGTTCCACTGTGTAAGGCTGGATGGTGTTGGTGAGCGGGAAGAGGCAGGAAGAGGCAGGAAGAGGCAGGAAGAGGCAGGAAGAAGCAAGAAGAGGCAGGAAGAGGCAGGAAGAGGCAGGAAGAGGCAAGAAGAGGCAGGAAGAGGCAAGAAGAGGCAGGAAGAGGCAGGAAGCAAGAAGAGGCAGGAAGAAGCAGGAAGAGGCAGGAAGAAGCAGGAAGAGGCAGGAAGCAGAAGATCCACTGCATGTTTTTTATATTAAGGCTCTAAAAATATATAAAATATATACAAATCATCCAATGTGATTCTGGAGCACCATGCTTCACCGCTCATATGAATATAAAGACTGAATATCAGTCTGACTAACTCCTAGGGCTCAAAGTAARCCTAACTAACCCCTGCAGAGACAGGCAGCCATCTTCAACTCCCATAAAGCCCTACACCTGAGCATATACAGTGCCTTCGGAAAGTATTCAGACCCCTTGACTTTTTTCCACATTTAGGTTTTACGTTACAGCCTTATTCTAAAACGTATTAAATCATTTCCCCCCCCCTCATTAATCTACACACAATAACCCATAATGACAAAGCAAAAACAAGATTTTAGAAATTTTTGCAAATGTATTAAAAACAAAAAACATATTCGATTTACATAAGTATTCAGACCCTTTACTCAGTACTTTCTTGAAGCATCTTTGGCGGCAATTACAGCCTCGTTGTGTATGACGCTACAAGTTTTGCACACCTGTATTTGGGAAGTTTCTCCCATTCTTCTCTGCAGACTCRCTCAAGCTCTGTCAGGTTGGATTGGGAGCATCTCTGCACAGCTATTTTCAGGGCTCTCCAGAGATGTTCGATCGGGTTCAAGTCCAGGCCACTCAAGGACATTCAGAGACTTGTCCCGAAGCCACTAATGCTTTGTCTTGGCTGTATGCTTAGGCTCATTGTCCTGTTGGAAGGTGCACCTTCGCCCCAGTCTGAGTTCCAGTGCACTCTGGAGCAGGTTTTCATCAAGGATCACTCTGTACTTTGCTCCGTTCATCTTTCCCTCGATCCTGACTAGTCTCCCAGTCCCTCCCGCTGAAAAAGGGATGGTGCCAGGTTTCCTCCAGATGTGACGCTTGGCATTCGGGACAAAGAGTTTAATCTTGGTTTCATCAGACCAGAGAATCTTGATTAGTTCATTTTAGTATACTGTAAACGAAAGGTATCCTTTCAGTTGAGCGTTCTAGCGCTAAGCCTGTCTACCAGAAGTAGATGCGGTTGCTATGTAACCTCTTGCTAGACTTCATGTTCGTAAATTCAAACTGGAGTGCCAGAGTGCGTTCTGAGTGCGCTCTGGGCATTTGTAAATTCAGAGGTTGTCAGATTGTCCATTTGTAAATTCAGAGCGTTGTCAGATTGTCCGTTGGTAAATTCAGAGGGTTTCGCTCTCGGAGCGTTCAGAGCGCACAATGGACCTTCTGGCCAATGAGTAGGGTTGATCCAAGCGTTCTGACCTCAAAACGGCAGTAGAGAACCCAAGCTATCTGGCTAAGGTTGGCAGCTTGCTAGCTACTTCAGGACACAAATGAGAGAACACCTCACTCTGCCTAGCAGAGCTGGTTGGGCTGTTTTCATGTTATCCAGAG
The DNA here is from genome assembly GCF_002910315.2 of Salvelinus sp. IW2-2015. Classification (NCBI taxonomy): domain Eukaryota; kingdom Metazoa; phylum Chordata; class Actinopteri; order Salmoniformes; family Salmonidae; genus Salvelinus; species Salvelinus sp. IW2-2015. The sequence goes on along the minus strand of NW_019944492.1, from coordinate 15,315 downwards.
TGTTGGCGACTGTAACTGTGCTGCTGGCAACAATTTAATTACGCTTTTTTTGTCGACGTTTACTGACACCGGCCATATTCAACGGGTGTTGAGCGTTCGTAAATTCATCAGTTATTCTGAGCTTTGGCACACTCTGACGAAGGTGCTCTGAAATCGGGGTACATAGCCAGAGCAAACTTACGAACGCATCGAATTAACAATGTCCATTAAGAATGCACAATGACTATACCACTTAGCTAAGAATGACGTGAATAATNCCTAACTAACCCCTGCAGAGACAGGCAGCCATCTTCAACTCCCATAAAGCCCTACACCTGAGCATATACAGTGCCTTCGGAAAGTATTCAGACCCCTTGACTTTTTTCCACATTTAGGTTTTACGTTACAGCCTTATTCTAAAACGTATTAAATCATTTCCCCCCCCCTCATTAATCTACACACAATAACCCATAATGACAAAGCAAAAACAAGATTTTAGAAATTTTTGCAAATGTATTAAAAACAAAAAACATATTCGATTTACATAAGTATTCAGACCCTTTACTCAGTACTTTCTTGAAGCATCTTTGGCGGCAATTACAGCCTCGTTGTGTATGACGCTACAAGTTTTGCACACCTGTATTTGGGAAGTTTCTCCCATTCTTCTCTGCAGACTCRCTCAAGCTCTGTCAGGTTGGATTGGGAGCATCTCTGCACAGCTATTTTCAGGGCTCTCCAGAGATGTTCGATCGGGTTCAAGTCCAGGCCACTCAAGGACATTCAGAGACTTGTCCCGAAGCCACTAATGCTTTGTCTTGGCTGTATGCTTAGGCTCATTGTCCTGTTGGAAGGTGCACCTTCGCCCCAGTCTGAGTTCCAGTGCACTCTGGAGCAGGTTTTCATCAAGGATCACTCTGTACTTTGCTCCGTTCATCTTTCCCTCGATCCTGACTAGTCTCCCAGTCCCTCCCGCTGAAAAAGGGATGGTGCCAGGTTTCCTCCAGATGTGACGCTTGGCATTCGGGACAAAGAGTTTAATCTTGGTTTCATCAGACCAGAGAATCTTGATTAGTTCATTTTAGTATACTGTAAACGAAAGGTATCCTTTCAGTTGAGCGTTCTAGCGCTAAGCCTGTCTACCAGAAGTAGATGCGGTTGCTATGTAACCTCTTGCTAGACTTCATGTTCGTAAATTCAAACTGGAGTGCCAGAGTGCGTTCTGAGTGCGCTCTGGGCATTTGTAAATTCAGAGGTTGTCAGATTGTCCATTTGTAAATTCAGAGCGTTGTCAGATTGTCCGTTGGTAAATTCAGAGGGTTTCGCTCTCGGAGCGTTCAGAGCGCACAATGGACCTTCTGGCCAATGAGTAGGGTTGATCCAAGCGTTCTGACCTCAAAACGGCAGTAGAGAACCCAAGCTATCTGGCTAAGGTTGGCAGCTTGCTAGCTACTTCAGGACACAAATGAGAGAACACCTCACTCTGCCTAGCAGAGCTGGTTGGGCTGTTTTCATGTTATCCAGAGTGTTGGCGACTGTAACTGTGCTGCTGGCAACAATTTAATTACGCTTTTTTTGTCGACGTTTACTGACACCGGCCATATTCAACGGGTGTTGAGCGTTCGTAAATTCATCAGTTATTCTGAGCTTTGGCACACTCTGACGAAGGTGCTCTGAAATCGGGGTACATAGCCAGAGCAAACTTACGAACGCATCGAATTAACAATGTCCATTAAGAATGCACAATGACTATACCACTTAGCTAAGAATGACGTGAATAATTAAGTCAATAAACGTTGGGTAGTTAGTTAGATAGCATATAGTTAATATACTGGCAAATTCGACGTATTAGTAGCCAACTAACATTAGGTAACTAGCTAACATACCGGTACATACTGCTGTAATGATATGCGGTTCGTAAGGACAGCGTAGCTAACAAATTGTCAGCCAACATAACATGTAACTTTGAAAAGTCATTACTTTATACATTGCTCAACATTTTCTTAACATTTGTTATAATTAGTTAAAGCAATTKATTTGTATCCACTCTCGTCGGACTTCGGCTGCATATTTTCTGCCATTTTCTTCAAATCTGAAAATGTTGTGAAGATACGCCCATTTTCGGWAGAATTGCATTATGGGCCCTAAAAACYCGTAAATAGTGTCCGCTGCTTGTATACWWWATGGTCTACTACACAGCCTTCAAGCACTCTGTCAACCCTGTCAAAACATGCCAATAWAATATGTTACTAGCTACGCTACAACTGAACAATTGATCTAGTAATAATATAGCTAGTTTAACAGGCAAACACGACCTAAAACTAATGTTATGAAAGATGGATGACTAGCTGTCAATTATTCAATTATTCGTAGTTAGCTAGATACCGATTATTCCTGGCTAGCTAGTTATCCAMTTAGCCCTATTGACTTACTATGGAGTTAGGATCTATACACACTTCAGTGGGTATTGTAGGCAGYTAAACCAAAATAACASAGTATATATTTTTTAACATATCAAGATAAAAGGCAACATATGAGCTGTGCAATGGCAACATTTTCATTCCTGAAGTTGTGAGTTCATTTTCTCTCGTTTCAGCCCAAATAATCTCTACCATTAATTTCAATAAATGTTGCATTCTTTTTTTGCGTGGTTGGTCATATTTCCCTACATTCTTTCCATCGAAGCTTCCATTGATGAATGCTTCGGAATGTGTACAAGCGGAATACGCATCTGAGAAGGGCCGCTCCGTTTCGTAAACTTTGATTTGGACCCGTGCTCCAACTGATCCATGCTCCAACTGATCCGTGATCCAACTGATCCGTGCTCCAACTGATCCGTGCTCCAACTGATCCGTGCTCCAACTGATCTGTGATCCAACTGATCCGTGCTCCAACTGATGCGTGCTCCAACTGATGCGTGCTCCAACTGATGCGTGCTCCAACTGATCCATGCTCCAACTGATCCGTGCTCCAACTGATCCGTGCTCCAACTGATCCGTGTTCCAACTGATCCATGTTCCAACTGATCCGTGATCCAACTGATCCGTGCTCCAACTAATCCGTGCTCCAACTTGCGTGCTTGGAGCACTGTAGTACGCATATTGAGATACACTCAATATGATGAAGTGTGTAGTTTCACATAGTGTTTAGGTATAGTATCACATAGCGTTTAGGTATAGTTTCACATCGTGTTTAGGTATAGTTTCACATAGTGTTTAGGTATAGTTTCACATCGTGTTTAGGTATAGTTTCACATAGTGTTTAGGTATAGTTTCACACAGTGTTTAGGTATAGTTTCACATAGTGTTTTAGGTATAGTTTCACATAGTGTTTAGGTATAGTTTCACATAGCGTTTAGGTATAGTTTCACATAGTGTTTAGGTATAGTTTCACATAGTGTTTAGGTAATAGTATCACATAGCGTTTTTAGGTAAGTTTCACATAGTCGTTTTAGGTATAGTTTCACATAGCGTTTAGGTATAGTTTCAATAGTGTTTACGGTATGTTCACATAGTGTTTAGTATAGTTTCACATAGTGTTTAGGTATAGTTTCACATAGTCGTTTAGGTATAGTATTCACATAGGTTTAGGTATAGTTCACATAGTTGTTTAGGTATAGTTTCACATAGTGTTTAGGTATAGTTTCACATAGTGTTTAGGTATAGTTCACATACGTTTAGGTATAGTTTCACATAGCGTTTAGGTATAGTTTCACATAGCGTTTAGGTATAGTTTCACATAGTGTTTATGGTATAGTTTCACATAGTGTTTAGGTATAGTTCACATAGTGTTTAGGTATAGTTCACATAGTGTTTAGGTATAGTTCACATAGGTTTAGGTTAGTTCACATAGCGTTTAGGTATAGTTTTCACATAGTGTTTGGTTAGTTCACATAGTTGTTTAGGTATAGTTTCACATAGTGTTTAGGTATAGTTCACATAGCGTGTTAGGTATAGTATCACATAGCGTTTAGGTATAGTTCACATAGCGTTTAGGTATAGTTTCACATATGTTTAGGTATAGTTTCACATAGTGTTTAGGTATAGTATCACAAGTGTTTTAGGTATAGTTTCACATAGCGTTTAGGTATAGTTTCACATAAGGTTTGGTATAGTTCACATAGGTTTAGTATAGTTTTCACAAGGTTTAGGTATAGTTTCACATAGCGTTTAGGTATAGTTTCACATAGTTGGTTAGGTATAGTTTCACATAGTGTTTAGGTATAGTTTCACATAGGTTTTAGGTATAGTTTCACATAGTGTTTTAGGTAATAGTTTCACATAGTGTTTAGGTATAGTTCACATAGTGGTTAGGTATAGTTTCAACATAGTGTTTAGGTATAGTTTCACATAGCTTTAGGTATAGTTTCACATAGCGTTTAGGTATAGTTTCACATAGCGTTTAGGTATAGTATCACATAGTGGTTTAGGTATAGTTTCACATAGCGTTTAGGTATAGTTTCACATAGCGTTTAGGATAGTTCACATAGCGTTTAGGTATAGTTCACATAGGTTAGGTATAGTTTCACATAGTGTTTAGGTATAGTTCACATAGTGTTAGTATAGTTTCACATAGTGTTTAGGTATAGTTTCACAAACAGTGTTTAGGTATAGTTCACATAGGTTTAGGTATAGTTCACTATAGTGTTTAGTATAGTTCACATAGCGTTTAGGTATAGTTTCACATATTGTTTAGGTATAGTTTCACATAGCGTTAAGTATAGTATCACATAGTGTTTAGGTATAGTTTCACATGTGTTAGGTATAGTTTCACATAGTGTTTTTAGGTATAGTTTCACATAGCGTTTAGGTATAGTTTCACATAGTGTTTAGGTATAGTTTCACATAGTGTTTAGGTATAGTTTCACATAGTGTTTAGGTATAGTATCACATAGCGTTTAGGTATAGTTTCACATAGCGTTAGGTATAGCTTCACAAGGGTTTAGGTTAGTTTCACATAGCTTTAGGTATATGCTTCACATAGCGGTTAGGTATAGTTTCACATAGGTTTAGGTATAGTTTCACATAGTGTTTAAGTATAGTTCACATAGTGTTTAGGTTATAGTTTCACATAGCGTTTAGGTATAGTTTCACATAGTGTTTAGGTATAGTTTCACATAGTGTTTAGGTATAGTTTCACATAGCGTTTAGGTATAGTTTCACATAGCGTTTAGGTATAGTTTCACATAGCGGTTAGGTATAGTTTCACAAGAGTTTAGGTATAGTTTCACATAGTGTTTAGGTATAGTTTCAAATAGCGTTTAGGTAGAGTTTCACATAGCGTTAGGTATAGTTTCACACAGAGTTTAGTGTATGTTTTCACATAGTGTTTAGGTATAGTTTCACATAGCGTTTAGGTATAGTTTCACATAGTGTTTAGGTATAGTTTCACATAGAGTTTAGGTATAGTTTCACATAGCGGTTAGGTATAGTTCACATAGCGGTTAGGTATAGTTTCACATAGCGTTTAGGTATAGTTTCACATAGCGGTTAGGTATAGTTTCAACATAGAGTTTAGGTATAGTTTCACATTTAGTCACATAGTGTTTAGGTATAGTTTCACATAGTGTTTAGGTATAGTTTCACATAGTGTTTAAGGTATAGTTTCACATAGTGTTTAGGTATAGTTTCCACATAGCGTTTAGGTATAGTTTCACATAGTGTTTAGGTATAGTTTCACATAGTGTTTAGGTATAGTTTCACATGTGTTTAGGTATAGTATAAAGTGTTTAGGTTAGTTCACATAGTGTTTAGGTATAGTTTCACATAGTGTTTAGGTTATAGTTTCACATAGTGTTTAGGTATAGTTTACATAGTGTTTAGGTATAGTTTCCACATAGTGTTTAGTATAGTATCACATAGTGTTTAGGTATAGTTTCACATAGTGTTTAGGTATAGTTTCACATAGTGTTTAGGTATAGTTTCACATAGTGTTTAGGTATAGTATCACATAGTGTTTAGGTATATGTTTCACATAGTGTTTAGGTATAGTATCACATAGTGTTAGGTATAGTTTCACATAGTGTTTAGGTATAGTTTCACATAGTGTTTAGGTATAGTTTCACATAGTGTTTAGGTATAGTTTCACATAGTGTTTAGGTATAGTTTCACATAGTGTTTAGGTATGTTTCACATAGCGTTTAGGTATAGTTTCCATAGCGTTTAGGTATAGTTTACATAGTGTTTTAGGTATAGTTTCACATAGCGTTTAGGTAAGTTTCACATAGTGTTTAGGTATAGTTCACATAGTGTTTAGGTATAGTTTCACATAGTGTTTAGGTATAGTTACATAGTGTTTAGGATATAGTTTCACATAGTGTTTAGTATAGTTTCACATAGTGTTTAGGTATAGTATCACATAGTGTTTAGGTATAGTTTCACATAGTGTTTAGGTATAGTATCACATAGTTGTTTAGGTATAGTTCACATAGTGTTTAGGTATAGTTTCACATAGTGTTTAGGTATAGTTCACATAGTGTTTAGGTATAGTTTCACATAGTTTTAGGTATAGTATCACATAGTGTTTAGGTATGTTTCACATAGTGTTTAGGTATAGTTCACATAGTTTTTAGGTATAGTATACATAGTGTTAGTATTATCACATAGTTTAGTATAGTTTCACATAGTGTTTAGGTATAGTATCACATAGTGTTTAGGTATAGTTTCACATAGTGTTTAGGTATAGTATCACATAGTGTTTAGGTATAGTTTCACATAGTGTTTAGGTATAGTTACATAGTGTTTAGGTATGTTTCACATAGTGTTTAGGTATAGTTTCACATAGTGTTTAGGTATAGTTTCACAGTGTTTGGTAGTTTCACATAGTGTTAGGTATAGTTTCACATAGTGTTTAGGTATAGTTTCACATAGTGTTTAGGTATGTATCACATAGTGTTTAGGTATAGTATCACATAGTGTTTAGTATAGTTTCACATAGTGTTTAGGTATAGTATCACATAGTGTTTAGGTATAGTTTCACATAGTGTTTAGGTATAGTTTCACATAGTGTTTAGGTATAGTATCACATAGTTTTAGGTATAGTTTCACATAGTGTTTTAGGTATAGTTTCACATAGTGTTTAGGTATAGTTCACACAGTGTTTAGGATAGTAACTAGTGTTAGGTTAGTTTCACATAGTGTTTAGGTATAGTTTCACATAGTGTTTAGGTATAGTTTCACATGTGTTTAGGTATAGTGTTCACATAGTGTTTAGGTATAGTTCACATAGTGTTTAGGTATAGTTCACATAGTGTTTAGGTATAGTTTCACATAGTGTTTAGGTATAGTTCACATAGTGTTTAGTATAGTTTCACATAGTGTTTAGGTATAGTTTCACATAGTGTTAGGTATAGTATCATAGTGTTTAGGTATAGTTTCACATAGTGTTTAGGTATAGTTCACATAGTGTTTAGGTATAGTTTCACATAGTGTTTAGGTATAGTTTCACATAGTGTTTAGGTATAGTGTTCACATAGTGTTTAGGTATAGTTCACATAGTGTTTAGGTATGTTTCACATAGTGTTTAGGTATAGTTTCACATAGTGTTTAGGTATAGTTTCACATAGTGTTTAGGTATAGTTTCACATAGTGTTTAGGTATAGTTATTTCACATAGTGTTTAGGTATAGTATCACATAGTGTTTAGGTATAGTTTCACATAGTGTTTAGGTATAGTTTCACATAGTGTTTAGGTATAGTTCACATAGTGTTTAGGTATAGTTTCACATAGTGTTAGTTAGTTCCATAGTGTTAGTATAGTTCACATAGTGTTTAGGTATAGTTTCACATAGTGGTTAGGTATAGTTTCCACATTAGTGTTTAGGTAGTTTTACACTAGTGTTAGGTATAGTTTCACATAGTGTTTAGGTATAGTTTCACTAGTGTTTAGGTATAGTTTCACATAGGGTTTAGGTATAGTTTCACATAGTGGTTTAGGTAATAGTTTCACATAGTGTTTAGGGTTTTTTAATAGTTTTT
>NW_019944492.1:0-7339 GCF_002910315.2 Salvelinus sp. IW2-2015 | reverse complement strand
TATACAGTAGTGTTTAGGTATAGTTTCACATAGTGTTTAGGTATAGTATCACATAGCGGTTAGGTATAGTATCACATAGCGTTTAGGTATAGTATCACATAGTGTTTAGGTATAGTTTCACATAATGTTTAGGTATAGTTTCACATAGTGTTTAGGTATGTATCACATAGCGTTTAGGTATAGTTTCACATCGTGTTTAGGTATAGTTTCACATAGAGTTTAGGTATAGTTTCACATAGCGGTTAGGTATAGTTTCACATAGCGTTTAGGTATATTCACATCGTGTTTAGGTATAGTTTCCACCACGTGTTTAGGTATAGTTTCACATAGAGTTTAGGTATAGTTTCACATAGCGGTTAGGTAATAGTTTCACATAGCGTTTAGGTATAGTTTCACATAGCGTTTAGGTATAGTTTCACACAGTGTTTAGGTTTAGTTTCACATAGGTTTAGTATAGTTTCACATATGTTTAGGTATAGTTTCACATAGTGTTTGGTATAGTTTCACATAGTGGTTAGGTATAGTTTCACATAGTGTTTAGGTATAGTTTCACATAGTGTTTAGGTTATAGTTTCACATAGCGTTTAGGTATAGTTTCACATAGCGTTTAGGTATAGTTTCACATAGCGGTTAGGTATAGTTTCACATAGAGTTTAGGTATAGTTTCACACAGCGTTTAGGTATAGTTCACATAGCGGTTAGGTAAAGTTTCACATAGCGTTTAGGTATAGTTTCACATAGCGTTTAGGTATAGTTTCACAATAGTGTTTAGGTATAGTTTCACATAGCGGTTAGGTATAGTTTCACATAGCGTTTAGGTATAGTTTCACATAGCGTTTAGGTATAGTTTCACATAGTGTTTAGGTATAGTTTCACATAGTGGTTAGGTTAGTTTCACATAGCGTTTTAGGTATAGTTTCACATAGTGTTTAGGTATAGTTTCACAGTGTTTTTCTTTTTTTTTTCATATATTATTTTTTTACATTTTTCCCCTTTTCTCCCAATTTTCGTGGTATCCAATCGCTAGTAATTACTATCTTGTCTCATCGCTACAACTCCCGTACGGGCTCGGGAGAGACGAAGGTCGAAAGTCCTCCGAAGCACAACCCAACCAAGCCGCACTGCTTCTTAACACAGCGCGCCTCCAACCCGGAAGCCAGCCGCACCAATGTGTCGGAGGAAACACCGTGCACCCGCCCCCCTCGGTTAGCGCGCACTGCGCCCGGCCCGCCACAGGAGTCGCTGGAGCGCGATGAGACAAGGATATCCCTACCGGCCAAACCCTCCCTAACCCGGACGACGCTATGCCAATTGTACGTCGTCACCCACGGACCTCCCGGTCGTGGCCGGCTGCGACAGAGCCTGGGCGCGAACCCAGAGACTCTGGTGGCACAGCTAGCACTGCGATGCAGTGCTCTAGACCACTGCGCCACCCGGGAGTAGTTTCACAGTGTTTAGGTATAGTTTCACAACAACAAAAAATACAATTATAACATAACTCAAACGGAAGGAATTTGCATTTTGGCGCAAAAAAGTTAAGTATTTGGTCCAATATTCATAGCATGCAATGACTACATCAAGCTTGTGACTCTGCACATTTCTTGGATGCATTTGCTGTTTGTTTTGGTTGTTTCAGATTATTTTGTGCCTAATAGWAATGAATGGTAAATAATGTTTACCAGCAAGAGTTCTCCATTAGGGGCTAGATATGAATAGAGATACGAGTCAAGGCGATAAGAGTTATCCAGATATAAGATATTCTTACAGCACCAACACATTGAAACCACTGAGAGACGGTAAAATAAGGACCGCAGTAGGCTACTTAAACAGCAATGTTGTGTGACTGCTTAAAAAACACCACGGGGGCATTAGGTCTCCTTATGGTGGGTAGTCACGTCACCATCTAAACAAGGACTATATTTCTGGTTACTGCTAAAACAAGAGGGCCAAACAACTAGCGGTTAGATTCCTTTGTCTTCACTGGGAAGACTTCAGTATGTGCTGAGAGGGGGAAAAAGGATAGTGTTGATCGTGTTGCTGTTCCAAACGACCCTGGAGTCATACAACTCTGATAAAACAAGAGACTGAATAGAAACAYTCACCTTCCACTGTAGTCTGTCTGTATGTCTGTCTCTTTTCCACTGTGGTATTGAATATAAGGTTACTACGGTGTTGAATTACTGTAGAACAGACTCAACTGAGTCACCAGTGAGTATTGGTTATCGGCTTGGTTTGCAGAATAYGGGTAAGAAACTACTATCCCGTTTGGAAACTATCCCAATGTATCTGAACCCTTTTAAAAGACCACTTAACAGAGATATATTCCCACACTCTGCTAACTCATAGTAGCTYTGAGGACGTGTTAGTACCTAACGCATGGCGAACATGGTTCCATACTGTAACCATTCTTATTTCTTTCTTCTGTAGAGTGATTGAAGAGGGCCAGCGGTCTAAGGGCACTGCATCTCAGTGCTTGAGGRGTCACTACAGACACACTGGTTCGATTCCAGGCTGTATCACAACCGGCCGTGATTGGGAGTCCCATAGGGARAATTGGCCCAGCGTCGCCCGGGTTTGGCCGGCATAGGCCGTCTTTGTAAATAAGAATTTGCGCTTAACTGACTTGCCTAGTTAAATAAAGGTAAAACATCTAATAAAATCAAAAAAAGAGGCCTGGGGGGCCTGGAGAGCCCCCCCCCCCCTCTCTCTCTTTCTCTCGGGAATTCAATCTTTTTCAGTCTTTACTTTTTTTTTTATCAAACTTGAAATTGTAAAATCCGATGTAATTGTATTCATGGGTTTAAAAAGATGATTATAGAAAGGAAAAGGAGAAAGTGGAAAATAACATGAACAGATGTAATGTCCACTTATTATCGGTGCTTGACAGGGGCGCGTAGTAAAAGTGAAAATTTTCCACTTCAGCGGCGTAAAGATTKTCGTGCCATAAACGTCGACGCGACGGGTTCAAAGAGGATACTCGACGCCGATTGGATGGTGAGAGGATATGTGACAAACCATTAGGCTACACTTTAATAATAGTATATTGGGTTATCTTTAACACAAAAACGCTTTGTTCCAAAATGTGACAACACACAATCTAGACATTCAAGTAACTTTTTATCTGATACAATGCAACACAGTTTGAAGTTAGACATTTGAAGATGATCACAATGAAGAGGATGAGAACGCTACTTACTCTTTAGCGCCGTTATCAACATATTCCCGTCTTTGATCAGTTCTTTGATGAATTTGTTTGTCCGGTCCAACTCTATTTCGTGATATTTTAGCCGTTCTCTGAAATCAGGGCTATCCAGAAAAGAATCGCTAAACTCCAGAGTTGGGAGTCCCATTGTGAACTCGAAAGTAAGACTATGTGTCCCGCACAATAAACTACGTTTAAGTTATTTTCCGATCATAAAAGTATTTACCTAACAGAAGTGTGTTTTCATCATGCTATACCGGTGTTATTCGCAATCTAGAGTTGTTGAAACGTTTTTTCCTCCCACTTTCCCTCTACTTCCGCCGTAGATAAGTTCTTTTCTCATCAACATTTTCTCCAGAGCCCCTCACCAAAATAACCCGTGATTGAGKGACTCCTGCTGGTAAGGTTTGGGACGCGTTTTGTTTGACTTGTCAAATATTAGAAAATACTGTATGTGTCTTGGTTGTTAATGAGTTAAAACTAAAATCAACGTAAACTAAACAAAAATTGTTATTTAAACTTAACTAGTAAATGAATAAAGTTAGATGATAATGGCTTCTGTGTGTTCTCAACCGTCATTTTATAAAGTATATATTAGCCTACACATCTCAGTTGGTTTATTACATGGGCGAGTTATAACTATCAGATTGTAGCCTAGCCGAGAGCCAGGCCTAGCCTACAGGCATAAAACTACCGATGTAGCCTAGATCACGTTTCTCTTGGGAAATACTGCATTATATGGTTGACTGTACACAATTGAAAAGTGTAACCGAATGCTGCTTATACAGGCCAGCCTGTCAAGCACGAAAAGAAAAGAAATATAAACTTTAAGTGAACACAGCTAGAGGGTTTTACACAACAGTCAAGTTTTATTCCCATAGAAACACAGCAATGTTTGTGACCTAAAGCAGTACAGAGAGTTTGATAAAGGAACTGAGACACATTTGTGCTCACAATGAATACAAGGGAGAATACGGCCAAACAGAAGTGTTATTCAGCGACATACCCCATACATGTTATTACCCTTATGCAATAAAACCAACACAATGAAGCTGTACAAACACTCCAGCAGGTATAGCAGCTCACATAAAATACAGATATTGTTCAGAAACAGATGGGAGGGGTGATGTGTGTCAGTATGGTTGTGTAACACTGAAACAGATGGGAGGGGTGATGTGTGTCAGTATGGTTGTGTAACACTGAAACAGATGAGAGCGGTGATGTGTGTCAGTATGGTTGTGTAACACTGAAACAGATGAGAGCGTGATGTTGTGTCAGTATGGTTGTGTAACACTAAACAGATGAGAGCGGTGATGTGTGTCAGTATGGTTGTGTAACACTGAAACAGATGGGAGGGTGATGTGGTCAGTATGGTTTGTGTAACACTGAAACAGATGAGAGCGGTGATGTGTGTCAGTATGGTTGTGTAACACTGAAACAGATGAGAGCGGTGATGTGTGTCAGTATGGTTGTGTAACACTGAAACAGATGGGAGCGGTGATGTGTGTGTGTGTGTGTGTGTGTGTGTGTGTGTGTGTGTGTGTGTGTGTGTGTGTGTGTGTGTGTGTGTTGTGTGTGGTGTGTGTGTGTGTGTGTGTGTGTGTGTGTGTGTGTGTGTTGTGTGTGTTGTGTGTGTGTGAGTGTGGGAGAGAGAGAGATGGTGTGTGTGTGTGTGTGTGAATGGATAACTTGGTAAAGGAGGGCCATTATACTACCGTATAACACCGTAGATCCTAATTGGAGCCAGAGGAATCACTCACCTATGGAACACAGAGAGAAATGATGATGGTGTCAAAACTCCAAATTAGCATTCGCTAGGTTGGCACAGAGGAGTTGATTGATAGTCCTTAACATATCAATATTGCTTAAGCACTGTGTGGCTAACTAGTTCTGCTGTTGGTACTACATGATGAATTACAAGTATGATGCTTTGACAATGATAAGAATACCATGTAGAAAAAGAGAAAAGTGAAAGGCTGACTGACTGGCTGGCTGACTGGCTGACTGGCTGACTGACTGCCTGACTGCTGACTGACTGACTGGCCGGCTGGTGGTTGGCTGACTGGCTGGCTGGCTGGCTGACTGGTTGAATGACTGACTCTGGCTGGGTGAATGACTGACTGGCTGGCTGGCTGACTGACTCTGGCTGGCTGACTGGCTGACTGGCTGACTGGCTAACTGGCTAACTGGCTGGCTGCCTGACTGGCTGTTCTGGCTGGCTGACTGACTCTGGCTGGCTGACTGGCTGACTGGCTAACTGGCTGACTGCTGTTCTGACTGAATGACTGACTCTGGCTGGCTGAATGACTGACTGGCTGGCTGTCTGCTAAATTACTACAATGTATATTTAAACAGTAGAGTGTCTGCTAAATGACTACAATGTAAATGTAAGTACAAAGGTAAAACATGTTGTTGGTTATGTAACACGTCATAGTTTACATAATTGTTATGAAAAGCATTACATGCATAAGCAGCACTGCAGACAGTCTGGTATAGTAGTATTCTGCATCAGTCTGGTACAGTAGTATTCTGCATCAGTCTGGGACAGTAGTATTCTGCATCAGTCTGGGACAGTAGTAATTCTGCATCAGTCTGGTACAGTAGTATTCTGCATCAGTCTGGTATAGTAGTATTCTGCATCAGTCTGGGACAGTAGTATTCTGCATCAGTTGGTACAGTAGTATTCTGCATCAGTCTGGTACAGTAGTATTCTGCATCAGTCTGGTACAGTAGTATTCTGCATCAGTCTGGTACAGTAGTATTCTGCATCAGTCTGGTACAGTAGTATTCTGCATCAGTCTGGTCGAGTAGTATTCTGCATCAGTCTGGTACAGTAGTATTCTGCATCAGTTTGCCGTAGTTTCGCATCGTCTGGAAGTAGTATTCTGCATCAGTTTGGTACAGTGTATTCTGCATCAGTCTGGGACAGTAGTATTCGCATCAGTCTGGTACAGTAGTATTCTGCATCAGTCTGGGACAGTAGTATTCTGCATCAGTCTGGTACAGTAGTATTCTGCATCTGTCTGGTACAGTAGTATTCTGCATCAGTTTGGTACAGTAGTATTCTGCATCAGTCTGGTACAGTAGTATTCTGCATCAGTTTGGTACAGTAGTATTCTGCATCATCAGTTTGATACAGTAGTATTCTGCATCAGTCTGGACAGTAGTATTCTGCATCCGTCTGGTACAGTAGTATTCTGCATCAGTCTGGGACAGTAGTATTCTGCATCAGTCTGGTACAGTAGTATTCTGCATCATCAGTTTGATACAGTAGTATTCTGCATCAGTCTGGTACAGTAGTATTCTGCATCAGTCTGGTACAGTAGTATTCTGCATCATCAGTCTGGTACAGTAGTATTCTGCATCAGTCTGGTACAGTAGTATTCTGCATCAGTGTGATACAGTAGTATTCTGCATCAGTTTGGGACAGTAGTATTCTGCATCAGTGTGATACAGTAGTATTCTGCATCAGTCTGGGACAGTAGTATTCTGGCATTCAGTTTGGTACAGTATATTCTGCATCAGTGTGATACAGTAGTATTCTGCATCAGTTTGGTAGTATATTTGCATCAGTTGGAAGTATATTCTGCATCAGTGTGATACAGTAGTATTCTGCATCAGTTTGGGACAGTAGTATTCTGCATCAGTGTGATACAGTAGTATTCTGCATCAGTCTGGGACAGTAGTATTCTGCATCAGTCTGGTACAGTAGTATTCTGCATCAGTCTGGTACAGTAGTATTCTGCATCAGTCTGGTACAGTAATATTCTGCATCAGTTTGGTACAGTAGTATTCTGCATCAGTCTGGTACAGTAGTATTCTGCATCAGTCTGGGACAGTAGTATTCTGCATCAGTCTGGACAGTAGTATTCTGCATCAGTCTGGACAGTAGTATCTGCATCATCTGGGACAGTAGTATTCTGCATCAGTCTGGGACAGTAGTATTCTGCATCAGTCTGGTACAGTAGTATTCTGCATCAGTTTGGTACAGTAGTATTCTGCATCAGTGTGATACAGTAGTATTCTGCATCAGTTTGATACAGTAGTATTCTGCATCAGTCTGGGAACAGTAGTATTCTGCATCAGTTGGTACAGTAGTATTCTGCATCAGTCTGGGACAGTAGTATTCGGCATTCA
>NW_019944491.1:153999-158882 GCF_002910315.2 Salvelinus sp. IW2-2015 | reverse complement strand
ATGGGTGGAAGGAGGAGAGAGAGTGGGAGAGATGAGTGAAGGGGGAAGGGGGTGGAGGGGGGGAGGGGTGAGGAGGAGAGGGGTGGGAGGAGGAGAGAGAGGTGGGAGAGATGAGTGAGGGGGAGAGGGGTGGAGGGGGGAGAGAGAGGTGGGAGAGTCGCTGAGGGGAGAAGGGGTGGAGGAGTGAGAGAGGTGAGGAGAAGATGAGTGAGGGGGAGAGGGGTGAGGGAGAAGAGGGGTGGAGGAGGGGAGAAGAGTGGGAGAGATGAGTGAGGGGAAGAGGGTGGAGGAGGAGAGAGAGTTGGAGAGATGAGTGGAGGGGGGAGGGGTGGAGGAGGAGAGAGAGGTGGGAGAGATGAGTGAGGGGGAGAGGGGTGGAGGAGGAGAAGAGGTGGGAGAGATGAGTGAGGGGGTATATGGAGAAGAGTAGAATGGAGTTTTCAGTTGAGGAATGACTGTCTGTCTCTCTGTCTGTCTGTTTCTCATTGCTGTCTGTCTGCCGTCAGTCTGGTCTCTGTCTGTCGTCCGTCAGTTGTTTTTTATTTGGAAAGGCTCTGTCTAAGATCTGAGAGGAAGAGGACAGATACTGCGTACTGACGAGCCGAGGAGAGGACAGGGACAAATAAATACATTTTTCATGCTATACCTCTCTAACGTGTCAATTAAACACATCAGTAGACATAATCAATAAACAGACAATTAATGGATGCAATACACTTGGTATGCTGTTGAAAGAGAGACAGGCAGAGAGAGAAGAGACAAACAGACAGAGAGACAGAGAGACAGAGAGACAGAGAGACAGACAGACAGACAGACAGGACAGACAGACAGACAGACAGACAGACAGACGAACAGACAGAGACAGACAGACCAGACAGACAGACAGACAGACAGACAGACAGACAGACAGACAGACAAGAGAGAGAGACAGAGAGACAGACAGATATAGGCAGAAGAGAGCAGACAGAGAGACAGAGAGAGAGACAGAGAGACAGAGAGACAGATGAGAGAGACAGACAGAAAGACAGACAGACAGAGACACAGAGAGATAAGTAGTAGTGATTTGGCCTACCAGTCCTT
The DNA here is from genome assembly GCF_002910315.2 of Salvelinus sp. IW2-2015. Classification (NCBI taxonomy): domain Eukaryota; kingdom Metazoa; phylum Chordata; class Actinopteri; order Salmoniformes; family Salmonidae; genus Salvelinus; species Salvelinus sp. IW2-2015. The sequence continues at coordinate 157,802 of NW_019944491.1, read as the reverse complement.
TCCACCCCTAGATGTAGCTGCTTGTTCAGGACTGGCCTCCTCATTACCTTCCCAACTCTAACTCTGAGCCGGGATCCTAACCAACCAGTGAAAGAGAGAGAGAAGAGGAGGAGGAAGAGGCTCTGATTTAGATGCCCGCCAGTAATTGGAATGTCACCTTATTACCAATGCTAGATAGTTGTTACTTGTGTGGCTGGACTCGATGGCATGAAATAAAAATGGAAAGTAGCTTTCAGCTGGCTGCTGATTTATCATGGCGTATCCACTGCTGCAGCAGGGATGCTGTTCATTTCTATTCAATTAGACACACACACAACAGAACACACAACACACCACACACTCAAAAATCATAAACAAACACGAGTTTACTTAGATGGAAGTAACGACACAGTTTTTTAAGAATTTAATAAAGATTAGTAACTTCAGGCTTGTGTGTGTGTGTGTGTGTGTGTGTGTGTGTGTGGTGTGGTCTGTGCTGTGTGTGTGTGTGTGTGTGTGTGTGTGTGTGTGTTGTGTGTGTGTGTGTGTGTGGTGTGTGTGTGTGTGTGTGTGTGTTGTGTGTGGTGTTCGTGTGTGTGTGGGGGGGGAAAATCCCTGCAGAGGCACACGCACCGTGCGTATGCACAAACAGGTGAAGTGGTCTGGCCTGGAAAATTCGCTTGCTGGGTACGTTTTGTTATTTGTCTTCGGCTGTAAGCAATATCTTCTCACTTCTCACTCTCCTCCTCACCCTCTCACTTTCTCTCGCTCACCATCACTTACTTATCTCTCTCTCAACTTCCTCACCCTCTCGACCGTTATCCTCGTATCCTCACCCTCTCACCTTATCCCACTTTTCTCACTACCTAACTCATCGCTTATCACCCTCTCTCACTTCCTCTCCCTCTACACTATACCCTTTTTCACTCCCTCACCTCTCACCTTCATTCACCTACTCTCACTCCTTACCTTCTCACCCTCCTCTCACTTCTTACCCATCTTACCTCCTCACCTCTGTCACACTCCTCCACCTTCTCATCACCTTCCATCCAACTTCTCACCTCTTTCTCTAACCTCATCATCTCCTCTCACCTCTTGTCCTCTCACGCTTCTCATCCTCCTCACCTTCTCACCATCTCTCACTCTCACCTCTCTCACCTCTCACCCGCTCTACCTCTCACCTCCTCAGCCTCTCTCACTTCCGGACCTTCTCTCAGTCTTCACCCCTTTCTCCTTCTCACCTCCTTCAGCCTCTCTCACCTTCTCAGCCTCTCTCACTCCTCAGCCTCTCTCACCTTTCTCACCCTCTTCACCTGCAACTCACTCTCACCTTCTCACCCTCTCTCAATCTCCACCGTCTCTCATCTCTCACCCCTCATCTCACTCTCACTCATCCCACATCACCTCCTCACTCGCTCACTTCTCTACCCTCTTTCACCTCCTCCCCTCTTCCACTCCTCACCATCTCTCACCTCCCACGCCTCTCTCACTCCTCACTCCTCTCACTTCTCACTCTCTCCCCTCACCTCTCTCACTCCCACCTCCTCTCACCTCCTACTCTTAACCTTTCACCTCTTCACACTTCACCCTCTCTCACCTCTTCACCTCTCTCACCTCCTCACCTCTCTCACCTCTCATCAACTCTCACTCCTCTCCCTCTCTCAGCTTCTCTCCCTCTCACCTCCATTTTAAGAAATATTGGCCAGTTATTTCATGGCCGAGCGATGGACTAGCGTCCTGCAGGCGGTGTACTTTTACATTCAACTACCTCACATGCAGAAACAGGAGCTAACTTCTGCTATGGGCCGTTCATGGCTAACTTACATTTTATATATCACCAGACAGGTGTGTTACTATTGTAACACAATATGTTTGGGAGTAGAACTTGTGTAGGGGAGGAAGGTGGTTGATTGGTTGGACATGTTACATTAGAGGAAGTCACACAAGTTCGTCTCTATTCTCATGTTCACATAAACAGTAGCAAGTAGGAAGATCAACTTTTCATTTATTTTGTTTATCTCTTCTTTCTCTGGGTCATGACTCTGTAACATCTCCTTCTCTGGTCAAATGAGCTGTGTCATCTCCTTCTCTGGGTCACTGAGCTGTGTAATCTTCCTTCTCTGGGTCATGAGCTTGTGTACATCTCCTTCTTTGGGTACTGAGGCTGTGTACATCTCTTTCTCTGGTACTGAGCTGTGTAATCTCCTTCTTGGGTTTCACTGAGCTGTTAATCTCCTTCTCTGGGTCATTGATCTGTGTACATCTCCTTCTCTTGGGTCACTGGCTGTGTACAATCTCCTTCTCTGGATCCTGAGGCTGTGTACACTCTCTCTTGGGTCTCCCCCTCCACCCCTCTCCCACCTCCCTCTCCCCCTCCCCCCACCTCTCTCACCACCCAACCCAACAGTTTCCATAGTAACTCATCGTTGCATTCGGGATGGGTGTAGAGTAGTAATCAAAGATGACTATGGACAGATCAGACAGTATGTGCTTTTAGTTTCAGCTGTGTGCGTTTGGGGTGTAAATGACTCATGTATAGAATAAAATACACAGTCTCATACAGACATAGACATACAAGTTTATACACATACTGTACACCTGCACACATACTGTATGTAGAAACAATATGAAAAAGTGTGAAAATATATCAAGTCACTCCTGTAAGTCCCTCTGGATAAGAGAGTAAATGTAAATGTCCTTTTCCTTGCCTCTATCTGAGTACAAGAACTGTCTGTTCTCTTGCTCAGTTAATACTGTTTATCTTCAGAAATCATATTAGGTTATCAATAAGACCGACGTGATCATTTACTGAAAACTAAAAAATATTACAAATGTATGGTCTCACCCCGCCTTAATCTATCGGATCAATTCTCTCTCATTTTCCTGTCTAAAACTAGGACGTGTAGTTGATTGTAGGTCTGGGTAGTAACCGTAGGGTCAGAGGGCTGGCGATGGAAGGAGAGAGAGATGGATGGTCGAACAATTGTCATAATGTCCTCCGTCACTTCATCTAAAGACATTTAAAGACATTTAAAGGCATCTATTTGATTTAGTTAGTCTTTTCAATGACCAGTTTTGTTATTTTCTTTTGTACATATTATATGTTTCGCTGGCATTATTCCTCACTTTCAAATAAAAGCCTCACTCTGGGCAAGACAAGTCAAGATCTGCTGCTGCTGCCTCCTCACTGTTAAAGTCCTACCGCAGGGCCTCCCCTCATAGACTTATAGACAGATAGAGGAGTTAGCACACAAACTGATAGACAGATAGAGGAGTTAGCACACAGATTAGATTGAACCCTCTGGCCTGCTTTAGAGAATAAGCAAGAAAACGAATGAACAACGGACTAATTATTTTATTGTCTCTGCTTGTCCTGATCTGTCGTTCCTTTCATCTACCATCCCATCCAGTATGGTTCCTTTCATCTACCATCCCATCCAGTATGGTTGTTTACCATCCCATAGGCCTTTCTCTACCATCCCATCCAGAGGTATGGTCCTTCTTCTACCATCCCTCCAGTATGTTCCTTTCTTCTACCATCCCATCCAGTATGTCCTTTCTTCTACCATCCCATCCAGTATGTCCTTTCTTCTACCATCCCATCCAGTATGGTGCCTTTCTCTACCATCCCATACAGTATGGTGCCTTCTCTTACCATCCCCATCCATATGGTCCTTTCTTCTACCATCCCATCAGTATGTTTCCTTTCTCTTACCATCCCATCCAGTATGGTGCTTTCTTCTACCATCCCATCCAGTATGGTCCTTTCTTCTACCATCCCATCCAGTATGGGATCCTTTCTACTACCTATTCCCATCTCAGAT
>NW_019944491.1:144777-149875 GCF_002910315.2 Salvelinus sp. IW2-2015 | reverse complement strand
ATTGTATGATCTAGAACAGAGTACGAGGCCGTTTAATTTGGGCACGATTTTTTCCCAAAGTGAAAATAGCGCCCCCTATTAAGAAGAAGTTAACCATTTGAGCCTTGTTCCTCTCTAGGTTTCTTCCTAGGTCCCTTCCTTCTAGGCTTTTACCTGAGTAATTTTCTATTAATGTATATTTACTTTTACACAAGTATGACAGTTGGGTACTTTTTACACCACTTCTTCAAGGGAGTGTCCTGACCACTGTGCTTTCTCTTGCATTGCTTGCACTTTAGGGTCTAGGTTGGGTTACTGTAAAGCACTTTGTGACTGCTGATGTTAAAGGGTCTTTAAACATAAATGTGATTGATTGAAACTGACCACACAGAAGGCTTCAGCGCTTACCAATCCCACACAGGGGACCGTAGTGAACAGCAGATTAATCACATACTACCTCACATCTATCCCCTTTTGGCTTCACACATTCACTGACTCACACATAGAAATAGGCACCCAGGTACGTATATTACCATGCCTGCCTGTACGCACGTAATCCTACACAAAAAGTGAATAACAAACTCTCATCAATATCCTACAAAGGCTTGTTAAAGGCTTGTTAAAGCAATTTGTTGACAGAACAGAACCACAGAACCTTTGAAGTGAAGTTATGACTCTATTTTCCCCTTTACTTTGATGGCACTAATGAATCCTGAGCAAAGAGGGAGAGAGGGAGAGGGAGAGAGGGAGAGATCTTTATTTTATTATTGTCCCAATTGTTACTTCAGGAAGTACAAACTTTCCTTCATTTTAACAGACCTAGAGAGTTAGAACCAAGCACCCCTTTTTGTCCAATGTATATAGAACCAACCCCTTGAGGGAAAGAGAGAGAAAGATACATGTTTACTGTTCATTTGTATAGTTTATTTCAATTTTGGTTTTTTATATATTTCACTTGCTTTGGCAACATATGTTTCACATGCCAATAAAGCCCCATAAATTCATTTAATTGAGAAAGAGAGAAGAGAGAGAGAGAGAGAGAGAAGGAGGAGAGAGAGAAGAGAGAGAGAGAGAGAGAGAAGGAATAAACATATAAATTGTGATTGAAGAAAAGTGACGTCAGTAGCATAGAGAGGTAAACAAAGAGGGAGATGGAATATTGAATAACACGGCAAAAACAGACAGCGCAGACACCAGACAGAACAGACAGAACAGGACAGACAGACAGACAGACAGACAGACAGACAGACCAGACAGACAGACAGACAGACAGACAGACAAGACAGACAGACAGAAACAGACAGACAGACAGACAGAAGACAAGACAAGACAGACAGACTAGACAGACAGCAGACAGACAGACAGACAGACAGACCAGACAGACAGACACGAGCGACTTTACAGTCAGACAGAGACAGACAGAGGTCGATATAAACAGACAGAGGGTGGAGACGAGGACAGGCAGTGGTGGAGAACAGACAGACAGACAGAGAAACAGACAGACCGAGACAGACAGACAGGTTACAGACAGAGACAGACAGAGGTGGAGAAGACAGACGACAGAGGTAGAAACAGAACAGACAGAGGTGGAGACAGAGACAGACAGAGGTTGATGATAGACACACAGAGGTGGAGACAGAGACAGGCAGAGGTGGAGACAGACAGGCAGAGGGTGGAGACAGACAGACAGAGGTGGAGAGCAGACAGAACAGACAGAGGTGGAGACAGAGACAGGCAGTGGTGGAAGACACAACAGACAGAACAGAGAAAACAGACCGGACCTAGATTAGAGACAGACAGACCGAGATAGACAGACAGGTACAGACAGAGGTGGAGACAGGACCGACACGAGGTAGAGACAGGACCGACAGAGTAGAGACAAGACCGACAGAGGTGGAGCAGAGACAGACAAGAGGTCGATATAGCAAGACAGAGGTGGAGACGAGACAGGCAGAGGTGGAGACAGACAGACAGACAGAGGTTGATATAGACAGCAGAGGTGGAGACAGAGACAGGCAGAGTGGAGACAGACAGACAGAGGTTGAAGACACGACAGACAGACAGAGGTGGAGACAGAGAGAGAGACAGACAGAGAGACAGAGAGAAGGATAAACATAAAAATTGTGAATGAAGAAAAAGTGACGTCAGTAGCATAGAGAGAAACAAAGAGGGAGATTGACTTAAAAATGGATAATCGAATAACAGGGGCAAAAGGTTGGTGCTCTAGAGCTTTACAACATGTGGACTGATTATTGTTTTTGCCAAATATGAAATCTCCCAAATCCAGTGTATCAACACTCAGATTAACACATAAATATATCTGCCTGGCAACGGCAAGACAAAAGAGCAAATATGAAGGATTGATGTGTGTGGTGTGTGTGTGTGAGAGGAGAGAGAGAAGAGAGAGAGAGAGAGAGAGAGAGAGAGAGAGAGAGAGAGAAGAGAGAGAGAGAGAGAGAGAGAGAGAGAGAGAGAGAGAGAGAGAGAGAGAGAGAGAGAGAGAGAGAGAGAGAGAGAGAGAGAGAGAGAGAAGAGAGAGAGAAGAGAGAGAGGAGAGAGAGAGAGAGGAGAGAGAGAGAGATGAAGAGAGGGATATACGAAATTAATAAGATGGAAGGGGGAGAAATAAGGGAAGGCTGAAGAAGTTGATTCCTCACAGATAAAAAGATAAAACAGGGAGAAGGGAGATGCATGGGAAAGAGAAAGATGAGGGAGGAGAGAAAATATACAATATAGAGAGAGAGAGAGGAGAGAGAGAAGAGGAGAGAGAGCGGAGAGAGAAGGTATAGGAAGAGAGAGAGAGGAGAGAGAAAGGGAGGAGAGAGAGGGGTTTGCATAGTTCTTCATGCCCCATTTCACTTCAACTCACAGTCTTCTCCCCTCTCTCTCCTGCCTCTCTCTCTCTCTCCTCTCTCCTGTCCTCCCTCTCTCTCTAGACGCTCCTAGACGCCCCACACTGTGCTGCAGACTGAGTGATTGCCGTGGGGATGTAGAGTGTACCTGATTAAGTTGTCCACGCCAAACATGTCTTTGAACTAGAGAGGGGAGAGACAGATACAGATGTCCTGGGGAATAGCACAGTGTGTGTGTGTGTGTGTGTGTGTGTGTGTGTGTGGTGTGTGCGTGATGTGGCGTGTGGGTGTGCGTGTGCGTGTGGTGTTGTGTCTGTGTGTCTGTGTCTGTGTGTGTGTGTGTCTGTGTGCGTGTGCGCTATATGCGGTGTGTGTGCGTGTGTGTTTGTTTAGGAGGAGTTGCGAGAGAGAGTTTATTTGAGGTAGAGGGAGCACTGTGTGACTCTGATCTGATTTAGCGAGGCGAGGGTGTCTGTGTGTGTGTGCTGTGCTTGTCAAGGTGAGTTTGGGTTAGGGAGGAAGATATGATACAAAAACGTGCAGAAACGTCTTATTTAAAGTCATTCAAGACATAAGGAACAACTGCTTCACTGCACTTTGTGACATCTGTTTTGGTGGGGATGACACATTCAGATACTTTCGCTCTGCTGTTAAACCGTGACGGTATCCACTGACCAATTTCAGAATTTAATTTAATCATGTCTGCCTGCCTCAAATCAATCCCTTTAAATCATGTACCAACATGACCGACACACACACACATTAACACACACCACCACACCACACCACACACACACACACACACACACACACCACACACCACACCACACACTCACACACACACACACACACACAACACAATCACACACACATACACGCACCACGCCAGCACACGCACACACACACACACACACACATATACACACTGTTGATATGGCTCTAAATACTGTAGCTTGGGTATAATTCCCACTGACAGTTTTCAAAGTCTAGAGAACAACACAAGGCGTTAGATAGGGCTTGTCTCAAGGTACTGTAAATAAGCTGAACAGCCACACAGTCAGGGTCATTACAAGGTAACGCACTGGAGAACACAGCAGATGTTTTCCTGGAGAGAGTAGCTAGCAGCCTCGCTGCACCACTGAGTGGGCTCACGCACACTGTCTGGAGGAGAGAGAGAGAGTGTGTGTGTGTGTGCAGTGTTCTGTAGCTCAGTTGGTAGAGCATGGCCCTACAGGGCCAGGATAGTGGGTTGGATCCCCTGGATGACACATACATGTAACAGGTATCCACACTGGATTTGAAATAGCTGAATCACATGTATTATTATTATTATTACATGCCATTCCAGATTAAATGAATATGCAGTAGTTGATGAGGATACCTAGGTGACTCAAATAACCAATGACCTTTCACCTCTACTGTCATGTAAGGAACAGCACATTTTTTAAAGTTTTTTAAAGTTGAACCTTTATTTAACTATGCAAGTCAGTTAAGAACAAATTCTTATTTACAATGACTGCCTACCTGGGAACAGTGGGTTAACTGCCTTGTTCAGGGGCAGAACGACAGATTTTTACCTTGTCAGCTCGAGGAATTCAATCCACCAACCTTTTGGTTACTGGCCCAACGCTCTAGGCTACTGGCCCAACTAGGCTACCTGCGGCAGCAATGGGGAGACAGCAATGGGGGCAGTGAATTACTTTGGCGAAGCACACAGAGAGAAAACAGAATGCGTCAGGTTGTAGAGATCTAAGACATGACTGATGAAAGCCTTAGTGAGTGATGTTGAGTGGATATAAAAGGTATGTATATGAGTCTGTCTAAAACATTTACAAACATGTCTCTCTTTTCACTCCAAATGGTTCATGACCTTCAGGGAGCGGTTATGAGAAGATGGGGTGAGGGGTGGCTCGTATTGGACGCACGAGATCTATACCGGCATTACCGCGACGCAGGCAATGAGGCAAGTGATCGCGTGAGGATCCCAGCTGGGTTGAAAAAGAGACAGATAAGGGTGTATTTTAGAGGGCAAGATGGTCTAGGAGTGATGTCTATGAGGCGTGCCGCCCGTTCGGATTCTTACACGGTTTTGGGGGTTGTACCGTGGTCAGGTTCATTGATATAACCAGGTGGTGTGGAGATTGAGCAGCCGATCATGTACATAGTTGTAAGGACGACCGAGGGGTGTTAATACATGGACCCGCAGTTTGAGCGTCAACGCAAAAACATGTGGCAGTTGCTGAAGATATGATGCGGGGGGGCAAATC
>NW_019944491.1:140830-144593 GCF_002910315.2 Salvelinus sp. IW2-2015 | reverse complement strand
AACAGAACTCTGCAGGACTGTCCTCTGCAGTAGGATTTGCAACTCCTGTCCCCTTTAGGCAGTTCTTAATCCTTGTTTTGGGAAAACTGTTGATAGTTAACGGGATGGAAAATTATCAGGAATTTTGGTGGCCTTTACAAAATATGAACTTAGTGTGGAATAGTCGGGGCTATTGGCTGTTGGGAAGAGCGGGGGTAATTAGGTTTACTCACGAATCAAGGGCGTGTTATCACACCCATGGTTCTGACTGTGTCGGCTTGATGGTCCTGAGGAGGACTGAACCCAAATTGTCCTCGAATATGCTGGAATAGTGTCACCCTGAAAGAGAGAGAGAGAGATGGGAAAGAGAGAGAGAGAGACAGGAGGAGAGAGAGGAGAGAGAGAGAGAACGAGCAGAGAGGAGAGAGAGAGAGAAGATAGAGAGAGGAAGGTCAAAACACTTCAGCGAGCAGGCCTTTCTAATCGACCTGGCCCGGGTATCCTGGAAGGATATTGACCTCATTCAGTCAGTAGAGGATGCCTGGTTATTCTTTAAAAGTGCTTTCCTCACCATCTTAAATAAGCATGCCCCATTACAACAATTTTGAAACAGGAACAGATATGCTTTTCAGGGTAGTTAGGAACCAATATAGACAGGCAGTTAGGAATGCAAAGGTTAGCTTTTTCAAACAGGAATTTGCATCCTGTAGCACAAACTCCCAAAGGTTCTGGGACACTGTAAAGTCCATGGAGAATAAGAGCACCTCCTCCCAGCTGCCCCCTGCACTGAGGCTAGGAAACACTGTCACCACCGATAAATCCACGATAATTGAGAATTTCAAGAAGCATTTTTCTACGGCTGGCCATGCTTTCCAACTGGCTACCCCTACCCCTACCCCGGTAAACAGCTCTGCACCCCCCACAGCATCTTGCTCAAGCCCCATTTCTCCTTCACCCAAATCCAGATAGCTGATGTTCTGAAAGAGCTGCAAAAGCTGGACCCCTACAAATTAGCTGGGCTAGACAATCTGGACCCTCTCTTTCTAAAATTATCCGCAGCAATTGTTGCAACCCCTATTACTAGCCTGTTCAACCTCTCTTTCATATCGTCTGAGATCCCCAAAGATTGGTAAGCTGCCGCGGTCATCCCCCTCTTCAAAGGGGGAGACACTCTAGACCCAAACTGTTACAGACCTATCTATCCTACCCTGCCTTTCTAAGGCTTCGAAAGCCAAGTTAACAAACAGATCACTGACCATTTCGAATCCCACCGTACCTTCTCTGCTATGCAATCTGATTTCCGAGCTGGTCATGGGTGCACCTTAGCCACGCTCAAGGTCCTAAACGATATCATAACCGCCATCGATAAAATACAATACTGTGCAGCCGTATTCATCGACCTGGCCAAGGCTTTCGACTCTGTCAATCATCACATTCTTATTGGCAGACTCAACAACCTTGGTTTCTCAAATGACTGCCTCGCCTACTACTTCTCAGACAGAGTTTAGTGTGTCAAATCGGATGGCCTGTTGTCCGGACCTCAGGCAGTCTCTATGGGGGTGACACAGGTTTCAATTCTCAGGCTGACTCTTTTCCCTGTATACATCAATGATGTTGCTCTTGCTGCTGGTGATTCTCTGATTCACCTCTACGCAGACGACACCATTCTGCATACTTCTGGCCCTTCTTTGGACACTGTGTTAATAACCTCTTGAAGCTAGGGGGCAGTATTTTGATGGTTGGATAAAAACATTCCCAACATATTAGGATAGAAACCAAAACTGTCAAAATATTGTCTGTGAGTATAACAGAACTGATGTTCCAGGCGAAAACCTGAGGAAAATCCAACCAGGAAGTGCTGTTTTTCTGAAACTACTCTGTTCCATTGCAAGCCTATCCTCCATTTAAAGGGATATCAACCAGATTCCTTTCCCTATGGCTTCCACAGGGTGTGAACAGTCTTTAGACATAGTTTCAAGCTTTTATTCTGAAAAATTAGTGAGAATGATCACATCGCGTCAGTGGATAGCCAGATGTCCTTAGATTTGTTCATGCGCGCGCCACTGGTAGCGAGACCTTTTCTTTCTCTCTTGTATTGAAAAGGCTACCGTTCGTTTGAAATATTATCGATTATTTATTGTAAAATCAAACTGAGGATTGATTATAAAAAACGTTTGACATGTTTTACTTTACGGATACCATTTGGAATTTTCGTCTGCCCGTCGTGACCTGCACGAGCCTGTGGATTACTCAACAAAACGCGCCAACATAATGGAGGTTTTTGGATATAAAAATAATCTTTATCGAACAAAACTAACATTTATTGTGTAACTGGGAGTCTTGTGAGTGCAAACATACGAAGATCATCAAAGGTAAGCAATTAATTGTATTGCTTTTCTGACTTTCGTGACCAACCTACTTTGCTGCTAGCTGTTTGTAATGTTTTGTCTACTGAGAGCTGTCCTCACATAATCGCATGGTTTGCTTTCGCTGTAAAACTTTTTTGAAATCTGACACGCCAGGTGGATTAACAACAAGCTAAGCTGTGTTTTGGTATATTGCAGTTGTGATGTCATGAAAATTAAATATTTTTAGTAATTTAATTTGAATTTGGCGCTCTGCAATTCAGCAGATGTTGACAAAAATGATCCCGCTAAAGGGATTGGTGCGCCAAGAGGTTTTAACTAACTCCAGACGAGCTTCAATGCCATACAACTCTCCTTCCGTGGCCTCCAACTGCTCTTAAATGCAAGTAAAACTAAATGCATACTCTTCAACCGATCGCTGCCTGCACCTGCCCGCCCGTCTAGCATCACTACTCTGAATGGTTCTGACTTAGAATATGTGGACAACTACAAATAGGTGGTAACTATGGATGGATGGTAAAAGCTGAGGGATTATTCTGGGAGGGTAATACTGTGGTACTATGGATGGATGGTAAAAGCTGAGGGTTAGTCTGGGAGGGTAATACTGGGTACTATATGGATGGATGGTAAAAGCTGAGGGGTTAGTCTGGGAGGGTAATACTGTGGTACTATGGATGGATGGTAAAAGCTGAGGGGTTAGTCTGGGAGGGTAATACTGGTGGTACTATGGATGGATGTAAAAGCTGAGGGTTAGTCTGGGAGGTAATACTGTGGTACTATGGATGGATAGTAAAAGCTGAGGGGTTAGTCTGGGAGGGTAATACGTGGTACTATGGATGGATGGTAAAAGCTGAGGGATTAGTCTGGGAGGGTAATACTGTGGTACTATGGATGGATGGTAAAAGCTGAGGGTTAGTCTGGGAGGGTAATACTGTGGTACTATGGATGGATGGTAAAAGCTGAGGGGTTAGTCTGGGAGGTAATACTTGGTACTATGGATGGATGGTAAAAGCTGAGGGGTTAGTCTGGGAGGGTAATACTGTGGTACTATGGATGGATAGTAAAGCTGAGGGGTTAGTCTGGGAGGGTAATACTGTGGTACTATGATGGATAGTAAAAGCTGAGGGGTTAGTCTGGGAGGGTAATACTGTGGTACTATGGATGGATGTAAAAGCTGAGGGTTAGTCTGGGAGGGTAATACTGTGGTACTATGGATGGATGGTAAAAGCTGAGGGATTAGTCTGGGAGGGTAATACTGCGGTACTATGGATGGATAGTAAAAAACTGAGGGATTAGTCCTGGGAGGGTAATACTGTGGTACTATGGGATGGGTAGTAAAAGCTGGGAGGATTAGTCTGGGAGGGTAATACTGGCGGTACTATGGATGGATAGTAAACTGAGGGGAAATTAGTCCCCTG
>NW_019944491.1:133092-140805 GCF_002910315.2 Salvelinus sp. IW2-2015 | reverse complement strand
GTCTGGGAGGAATACTGTGGTACTATGGATGGATGGTAAAAGCTGAGGGGTTAGTCTGGAGGGTAATACGGTGTACTATGGATGATGGTAAAAGCTGAGGGATTATTCTGGAGGGTAATACTGTGGTACTATGGATGGATGGTAAAAGCTGAGGGGTTAGTCTGGGAGGTAATACTGTGGTACTATGGATGGATGTAAAGCTGAGGGGTTAGTCTGGGAGGGTAATACTGGGGTACTATGGATGGATGGTAAAAGCTGAGGTTAGTCTGGGAGGGTAATACTGTGGTACTATGGATGGATAGTAAAAGCTGAGGGGTTAGTCTGGGAGGGTAATACTGTGGTACTATGGATGGATAGTAAAAGCTGAGGGTTAGTCTGGAGGGTAATACTGTGGTACTATGGATGGATGGTAAAAGCTGAGGGTTAGTCATGGGAGGGTAATACTGTGGTACTATGGATGGATGGTAAAAGCTGAGGGGTTAGTCTGGGAGGGTAATACTGTGGTACTAGATGGATAGGTAAAAGCTGAGGGTTAGTCTGGGAGGGTAATACTGTGGTAACTATGGATGGATAGGTAAAAGCTGAGGGGTTAGTCTGGGAGGGTAATACTGTGGTACTATGGATGGATAGTAAAAGCTGAGGGGTTTAGTCTGGGAGGGTAATACTGCGGTACTATGGATGATAGTAAAACTGAGGGATTAGTCTGGGAGGGTAATACTGTGGTACTATGGATGGTAGTAAAAGCTGAGGGGTTAGTCTGGGAGGGTAATACTGTGGTACTATGGATGGATGTAAAACTGAGGGATTTAGTCTGGAGGGTAATACTGTCGGTACTATGGATGGATAGTAAAACTGAGGGATTAGTCTGGGAGGTAATACTGTGGTACTATGGGATGGATAGTAAAAACTGAGGATTAGTCTGGAGGTAATACTGGTACTATGGATGGATGGTAAAAGCTGAGGGGTAGTCTGGGAGGGTAATATCTGGTACTTGATGGATGGTAAAAGCTGAGGGTAGTCTGGAGGAATACTGTGGTACTATGGAATGGTAGTAAAAGCTGAGGGGTTAGTCTCGGGAGGTAATACTGTGGTACTATGATGGGTAGTAAAAGCTGAGGGTTAGTCTGGGAGGTAATACTGTGGTACTATGGATGGATAGTAAAACTGAGGGGTTAGTCTGGGAGGTAATACGTGGGTACTATGGATGGATGGTAAAAGCTGAGGGTTAGTCTGGAGGGTAATACTGTGTACTATGATGGATGGTAAAAGCTGAGGATTAGTCTTGAGGGAAATACGTGGCTATGGATTGATTGGTAAAAAGCTGAGGGTTAGTCTGGGAGGGTAATACTGGTGGTACTATGGATGATGGTAAAAGTGAGGTTAGTCTGGGAGGTAATACTTGGTACTAAGGATGGATGGTAAAACTGAGGGTTAGTCTGGGAGGTAATACTGTGTACTATGGATGGATGGTAAAAGTGAGGGGTTAGTCTGGGAGGTAATACTGTGGTACTATGGATGGATGGTAAAAGCTGAGGTTAGTCTGGAGGGTAATACTGTGGGTACTATGGATGGATGGTAAAAGCTGAGGGTTAGTCTGGGAGGGTAATACTTGGTACTATGGATGGTAAAAGCTGAGGGTAGTCTGGGAGGGTAATACTTGGTACTATGGATGGATGGTAAAAGCTGAGGGGTTAGTCTGGGAGGTAATACTGTGGTACTATGGATGGATGGTAAAAGCTGAGGGATTAGTCTGGGAGGTAATACTGTGGTACTATGGATGGATGGTAAAAGCTGAGGGTTAGTCTGGAGAGGTAATTACTGTTACTATGGATGGATGGTAAAGCTGAGGGGTTAGTCTGGGAGGGTAATACTGTGGTACTATGGATGGATGGTAAAAGCTGAGGGTTAGTCTGGGAGGGTAATACTGGGGTACTATGGATGGATAGTAAAAGCTTGAGGGTAGTCTGGGAGGTAATACTTGGTACTATGGATGATGGGTAAAAGCTGAGGGTTAGTCTGGGAGGGTAAAACTGTGGTATATGGATGGATGGTAAAAGCTGAGGGGTAGTCTGGGAGTGTAATTACTGTGGTACTATGATGTGGATGGTAAAAGCTGAGGGGTTAGTCTGGGAGGTAATACTGTGGTACTATGGATGGATAGTAAAAGCTGAGGGTTAGTCTGGGAGGGTAATACGTGGTCGATATGCTCAGAGCAGTGAGGGGTTCTGGGGTTAATACTGGTAATAGGATATAATAGTAGTCTGGGTAATACTTTTTTGACGTGTATAATAATGTAATAATAACTAAACTGAAAGACGCAATGAAGAAGAATCAATACTTTCTCATTCAAGTAATACCAACGTCCCTTGTTTCTAAACCGAAACCCATTTTTAAGTTTCAAGGCCCAAATGGAAATTGGCCACCAGCCACCAAGCAGACCCAAACAACAATTTGAGAATACACTTTAAAGCACTGAAGAGAATCATTTAGAGGCAACCAGGTAAAGACATAAACTGGGAAGCAGCTTCTATAACTGCACTAATTATATAGGAGACTATCGGAGGGCAGTTTGGAACCAATCAATTGTTGGAGCAAAACCCTGCATACACGTAATCGTTTTTTATTTATTTTTATTTCACCTTTATTTAACATGTAGGCCAGTTATGAAAACAATTCTCATTTACAACTGACCTGGGCCAAGATAAAGAAAGCAGTGCGACACAAACAACCAACACAGAGTTACACATGGAATAACAACTGCTACACGTCCAATACACAAATAGAAAAGTAATAAAATGTGTGCAAATTGAGGTAAGATTAGCGAGGTAAGGCAATAAATAGGCCGTTAGATGCAAATAATTACAATTTAGTCAATAACCACTCAGTGATAGATTGCAGAAGATTTGAATTTGCATGTATGAGATACTGGGGTGCAAAGGACGAAAAAAAGAACATTAATGGGATTGAGGTATTGGGTGGCTATTTACAGATGGCTATGTACAGGTGCAATGATCTGTAAGCTGCTCTGCAGCTGATGCTTAAAGTTTAGGTGAGGGAGATAATGAGTTCCAGCTTCAGTGATTTGCCAATTCATTCCAGTCATTGGCAGCAGAGAAAACGAAGGAAAGCGGCCAAAGAGAATTGGCTTTTGAGATAAGGCGGGCGTTTACCTAGCAAAGACTTATAGATGACCTGAGCAGTGGGTTTGGCGACGAATATAATAAGCGAGGGCCAGCCAACAGAGCTATCAGGTCGCGGTAGTATATGGGGCTTTAGGACAAATGGATGGCAACTATATAGACTGCATCCTTTGCTGGTAAGAGTTGTTGAGGTATTTTGGTAAATACATCGCGAGTCAAGAGAACTAGCTAGATAGTCATTACGTAGGGTATGTTTGGCAGCTATGAGAAGTAACTATGTTGCGAAATAGGAAGCTATTTAATTTGGTGGAGTTGCCTTAAAACTTCTTAAGGCTGCAAAGCCCGGAGGTCGGTACACTTAGTGACAACATCCAGCTCAATGAGGGCGCAAATTAAAATATATATTTTTATCAAATACTTTAAATTTTCACACATTAACAAGTTCCACTACAGCATTTGAAAGATAACATCTTGTGAATTCCAGCCAACATGTCCGATTTTTAAAAGTTTTACAGCGAAAAACACCACGTATATTTATGTTAGCTCACCACCAAATACAAAAAGAGGACAGACATTTTCACAGCACAGGTAGCATGCAGGTAGCATGCACAAGCCAACCTAACTAACCTAGAACCAACCAACTAACCTAGAAACAACTCCTCAAATGACAGTCTGATAACATTTACACAATAAATCTACTTTTTGTTCGAAAAAATGTTGCATATTTGAGCTATTAAATCATTTTTACATTACGTTTTTGTGTTTGTACCCATCAATAGTCTTTTACAGTCAGAAATAGCACGGGAGTAGCCAGAGTAAAAATACAAGACACCAACGTCAACTACCTAATTACTCATCATAAAACATTCAGAAAAATATATGTGGTATAGCAAATGAAGACAAAGATCTTGTTGTAATACAGCCAATATTTCCGATTTTTAAGTGTTTTACAGCGAAAACACAATATTAGCGTTATATTAGCTTGACTGCAATAGCTAACACACAACAGCATTTATTCCAGGTAATCGGCTAGATAGCACAGTTCGACAATATATATGAAATAGCATCCCAAAATTGGGTTCCTAACTTTGTTGATCTTCATCAGAATGTTGTAGCAAGGGGTCCTTTGTCCAGACCTCTTTGTTTGATCCAGAACGAACACTTTCCCTCTGAATTAGCAAGCACACTGGCCATGCGCGCCTAACCTCTCCTGCGTGAAAATTCATACAAACGCATCACGCCTAAAGTCCCGAATAATTTCAATAATATAATTAAAACTATACTGAAAAAAACATACTTTAGGATGATATATTGTGACAGCTATTCAAATAAAATCTAAGCCGGAGGTTGTATTCGCCCATAATGACGGCTTTCCAGAAAGCGATTCAGGTCCTACTTCGCGCTTTCGAAAGAAGAAAAAAAATGGCGGACCTCTCATCCAAAGATGATGTATTCAATCTCTGAACAAGATAATCAACTCATTTCTGCTCTCACTTCCGCTTGACACCCAGGGGAAGGTGTATGACGTGTATCTTATAGTCCTAAGTGACATGCCCATTTATAGACAAGCTCTTGAACAGAGACCTCGCTTCGGAAATCTCACTTCCGGATAGAAATGGGGCTGCTCAGAAGGACTTCTTTCACTTAGAGAAATAATTCAAACGTTTTAGAAACTAGAGAGTGTTTCTATCCAATAGTAATAATAATATGCATATGTTACGAGCAAGAATTGAGTACGAGGCCTTTAAATGGGCACCTCTTTCCAGGTTACTCAAATCTGCCCCTTCACCAAACAGTTTAATGTGAGTCTGGAGGAGGAGTTTACAGTCTAACCAGACACCTAGAGTATTACCCTCCCAGACTAACCCCTCAGCTTTTACCATCCATCCATAGTACCACAGTATTACCCTCCCAGACTAATCCCTCAGTTTTTACTATCCATCCATAGTACCACCGTTTCATTCTATATGGTGTTCGTCAAAAGTGCTTTAAGTGAGTCATAATGGCACAAAAAAAGCTTTAGGGAATCACTCTTCAAGCGGAAGTCATGTTCTGTTTAAAATACACACCTTTATTGGATCCCAATATAACTGTTACAAACAGCTGCAGAAACACTGTGAGAGGAAGAAGAAGAGCATTGTGGGAGATCATACACTGGGATGGTTTATAAAATGATGATTGGTTAAACAGCAAATAGTGCGTGGTCTTAGAAGCAAAGGCTGATTCTAATTGGTTGAGCTTGAGTTATAACCAATAGCATTGTGGAAGAGTGGAAGCTCGTAGAGTGGAGTGGTTATTATTGTCTTTGTGTTTGGTGCACTAGGAGGGAGAATCCGGAATGGATCCTCGCTTTGTCAGTCAAGTATGCGAGGCTGTTGATTGGTTGCACGGCCTGTCACTCTCTAAAGGGCTTGATGGTGGAATTGTCTCTGTTTAGGTAGTAGAGTTCCTCTCTCCACTGTGACATGGTCCATCAACTATGAATTCTCATCTGACAGATGTTAGAACTAAGGAAAGGTCACCGCTGTCACAGCCTTCTAGACTGAACTCTTGTCAAAGTTTAGTGTCTAAATCCATAGCTCAGTAACTGTCCCAAGACTTTAGGTTAAAGTAACTTTATCAATCAGCCCATAGTTGTGGGCTGATGTACTGTTCGCTCTCCAACCACGTCAGAGATTAACCATAGATCTCCATAGATACCATAACAGGTGTACAGTTCCCATAGCAACAACAATGAAACAGGAGCAGTCCCCATGGTCCATAGACACACACCTGTCCAATCCCCATGGTAACAGCAGTCCGGAATGTCTTCACTGTACCGCTGGCGATGGCTGTGTGGGCAAGTGTGTCTGTGTGTGTCTACAGCCACCAGAAGCATTTCTTGCGTAGCTTCTTGACGAGGGTCTTGGTGTTCGGGTGGGAGGGGGCAGGTTTGGGGACAGGGAGGGGAAAATCATAGTCCCTGTCTAGAGTCTCCATCACTGGCTGGAACCTCCCTTCCTGCTGCCTGAAGTCATGCTCCACACTGGAGAGAGAGAGGGGGGAGAGTGGAGAGGGTGGGGGAGAAGGTGAGAGTGAGGGAGACAGAAAGAGGGGGAGAGAGAAGGAGACAGAACGAGGGGGAGGGTAGGATAGAAAGATAGAGTGAGAGAGACAGAAGGGTAGAGCATTAGACACATGTACACACACTTACAATATCTTGTATATATGCAAATGTACTTTATTAATATAAATGCAGTTATGTGAACACAATAACATACTGTACATTGATGCACATGCTTCACACCTCGTAAGTAGCATGTGCCGATGCAAGTGCACACTTAATCAGACAGACACACACACGCTCTGAAATCGATTCACGTTCATAGCATTCTTGCACTTCATGCACCACTACATCACAGGCTGGAGAGATGAGAGGAGTGGGAGAGGAGAGAAAGAGAGAGAGATAAGAGAAGGAGAGTCATCTTAAAGTGTTGAAACTAAAACAGAGGGCTGAGGGAAATACTTCTTTCCCCTGAGATGCTTTCAAAGCAATCCCTCCCCTTGACTCATCATCTCTCTCTTTTCTCTCTCTCCCTTTTCTCTCTCTCTCTCTCTCTCTTTTTATTCTTCTTTCTCAATT
This sequence comes from Salvelinus sp. IW2-2015, assembly GCF_002910315.2. Classification (NCBI taxonomy): domain Eukaryota; kingdom Metazoa; phylum Chordata; class Actinopteri; order Salmoniformes; family Salmonidae; genus Salvelinus; species Salvelinus sp. IW2-2015. The sequence continues at coordinate 134,043 of NW_019944491.1, read as the reverse complement.
GCTTCAGATCATATTGTAGTGGAGGTTGAGTGTTTCTGTGGTAAGTTTGGCTTGAAAGTTTAAGGCTGAGGTCTCTCTGTGTGTGTGTGTGTGTCGGTGTGTCTGTAGAGAGGGACGAGATGAGATGCATAGGGATTAAACATCTGGAGTTAATGAGGCTTATGATGAGGGGAGGCATAAGGGGGAATGACACACACACACACACACACACACACACACACACACACACACACACACACGGGAGGAGGGAGGGGGGGTTTGTGTGTGTGTGAATGTGTGTGTGAGAGAGAGAGAGAGAGAGAGAGAGAGAGAGAAAGAGAGAGAGAGAGAGAGAGAGAGAGAGAGAAGAGAGAGAAGAGGAGAGAGAGAGAAGAAGAGAGAGAAAGAGAGAGAGAGAGAGAGAGAGAGAGAGAAGAGACGAGAGAGAGAAGAAGACGAAGGGGAAAAAGGATGGTGTGTGTGGTAACGTATGTGAGTGCGTTTGAGAAATCAACTCCAATGTAAACTGACATGCTTTCAACTTGGTAATGCATTTTAAATGTCAGGTCATGTGAGTATTGCTGGGGCTGTGATGTACTGTGTGCGGTATTACAGAAAACAGAGGAACATCGATAGAGATTGTGTACAGAACTCCTTTCTGACGCGTCTGTCTAAAAGTCAATACCACATACTAACTTCATGTTCTATTCAGCTGCTCTGTCATTCTATCATATGGTCCCTATGGTTACAGACAGAACTCCCCTGCTGCCTGCTCCCTCAGGCCTTCAGATCACAGAAGACAATCTACCACTCTCTCATTTCCTCCTCCTCTCCCTTCTAACTCTCCCTTCTCTCCTCTCCCTCTCTTCTCTCCAATCGCGATCTCACTCACCAAATTCCAACACTCCTCCCACTCGCTCATTCATTAGAAAATTATCCAATTGTTTCTTCTTCTTTGTTTCCCCATTCTCG
>NW_019944491.1:112689-130461 GCF_002910315.2 Salvelinus sp. IW2-2015 | reverse complement strand
AAATACGTGTTGTGTTGACTATTAATGCTCTTCTGTGTTTCCTCCTCATGCTGATATGTTGTTGTTGTTGTGTTGTGTCAGGCGCTGCTCTACAGAACTGGACAGGACATCAACAACTGTCCCACCTGTCAGAAGACTGCCTGCATTATCTACAGGTATACCACCACAGTATACAAAACCTTCCTATTTGACCTTCACATTTTACTCATTTAGTCACTAACTTACACCTAATGGAAACATCACTAATTCCTTCAATTTACAGTGATAAATAACACTAACATGTGAGAACAGTATTTTTTTGACCAAATGTTTCATTACGCGGCTTATAATAATCATTTGGAAATCTGTTGCAGCTCAAGTCGACTACAAAAATATGCTCTCTATGGGCTGTCTGGCTGTCTCTCTCTCTCTCGCTCTGTCTCTCTCTGTCTGTCTCTTTGTCTCTCTTTTCTGTCTCTCTCTGTCTGTCTATCTGTATCTGTTCTCTGTGTCTCTCCTCTGAGTCTCTCTCTCTGTGTCTCTCTCTATGTCTCTCTCCTCTATATCTCTCTCTCTCTGTCTGTCTCTCTCTCTCTCTGTTCTGTCTGTCTGTCTCTCTCTCTCTGTCTGTCTGTCTCTCTCTCTCTCTGTCTGGCTGGTGTGATTCTGTCTGTCTCTCTCTCTGTCTGTCTCTCTATCTGTCTGTTCCTCATCTGTTTGTCTCTCGATCTGTCTGTCTGTCTCTCTCTCTGTCTGTCTGTCCTCTCTCTGTCTGTCTCTCAATTCAAGGGGCTTTATTGGCATGGGAAACATATGTTAACATTGCCAAGCAAGTGTATAGATAATAAACAAAAGTGAAATAAACACTAAAAATGAACATTAAACATTACACTCACAGAAGTTCCAAAAGATAGAACATTTCAAAGGTCATATTATTTATATACAGTGTTGTAACGATGTGCAAATAGTTAAAGTACAAAAGGGAAAATAATAAGCATAAATATGGTTGTATTTACAATGGTGTTTGTTCTTCACTGGTTGACCTTATCTTGTGCAACAGGTCACAAATATTGCTGCTGTGATTGTACGCTGTTGTCACGATCGTGTATAGAGACGGACCAAGGCGCAGCGGAGGTTGAGTTCCACATCTTTATTTCTAAGTGAAACTTTAAGCAAAACAAACAATAAAGAAACAACGAAACGTGACTAAGTGGGTGCACATGCACAAAACACAAAATAATATCCCACAACACAGGTGGGAAAAACAGCTACTTAAATATGATCCCAATTAGAGACAACGATTACCAGCTCCTCTAACTGGGAATCATACAAATCACCAACATAGAAAATAAACTAGAACACCACATAGAAATAAAAAACTAGATCCCCCCAGTCACGTCCTGACCCACTTCACCATATAGAAACAATGGCTCTCTATGGTCAGGGCGTGACAACTGTGGTATTTCACCCAGCAGATATGAGAGTAAATCTAAATTGGTTTGTTTTCGAATTCTTCTTTCTCTTTTCTCTCTCTCTCTCTCTCTTTCTCTCTCTGGGATTTTCCTGTCTGTCCCAATTCTCTCACTTTCTCTGAGTAAAGATCAGTAATATTCTATTATTCCCAATATGCTGGTACACACAACACCACCACACACACACACACACAACACACACCACAACACACACACACACACACACACACACACACACACACAACACACACACACACACACACACACACACACACACACACACAACACACACACACACACACACATACTATGACACATCGAAAATCACATACAGTTAATCCCAACTAAAGAGGGGATCATTTTCATAGAAAAACACACTCACACACACTTTACAGTCATTCTGAGCCCATTGGGAGATGCTGATCGTTGGTATAGGGTATTTATATTTAGTCATTTAGCAGACGCTTTTAACCAGAGTTACATACAGTAGAGGGTGCATACATTTTCGTACTGGTCCCCTGTGGGAATTGAACTAGCTGAGCTACACGGGACTACAAGTGTGTGTTATGAAACACACACACACAAATCAACAAAGTCATGTATTTGATGGTACAGTTATGGTGTATCACACATCAGCGGGACACAGAGAGGGGATGGGGATAGTGTGATGAGGGATGAGAATGTAGAATGAAGACAGTAAAGGGCTAGAGCGTGCATGGAGGCTTCCTCCTTAATAACGATTTGAGCTGGAAAAAGACACTTTGATGTTTCCTGCCTGTAGATGTTTTGTTTTGTCAATTGAATTAAGCTGCATGACAGTTCTGACAAAAATGTAACAAAAAACACACTACCACACACACACACACCAACACACACAAACACACACACACACACACACCACACACACACACACACACACACACACACAACCACACACACACACACACACACACACACACACACACAACACACACACACACACACCACACACACCACACACACACACTGTAGATGCCAGCTTGGGGAATCAATTAGGAGGAGCAGCTTTCCCAACTGTGGCATAATCCCCAAACAACAGAGAGAGGAGAACAACGAGAGAGAGAAATGATAAATTATGGAAAGAAAGAGAGACGTGGGGGTGTGGACGTGCTTGTTCTTCAAAAACTACTGTAAAACATACTGTACAGGGAGGGATGTGAGGGACAAGTTTAACACTTGGTTCTGTCTATTTGTGCGTGGTGTGTGTGTGTGTGTGTGTGTGTGTGGTGTGTGTGTGGTTGTGTGTGTGTGTGTGTGTGTGTTGTGTGTGTTGTGTGTGTGTGTGTGGTGTGTTGTTGTGTTGTGTGTGTGTGTGTGTGTTGTGTGGTGTGTGTGTGTGTGTATATGTGTATGTGTATGTGTGTGGTGGTTGGTGTTGTGTGTGTGTGTGTATGTGTGTGTGTGTGTGTGTGTGTGTGTGTGGTGTGTGTGTGTGTGTGGTGTGTGTGTGTGTGTGGTGTGTGGTGTGTGTGTGTGTGTGATGTGTGTATGTGTGTGTATGTGCGTGTGGGTTTCAGTTGGAGATAAGCATCATAATTGATTAATCTTGCTCTTCTCTCCCCTGTGTCTGCATCTGGCCTTTTACCTCTCTTACATGTCTACTGGCCTCCTCTTGCCCCATGCAATCTAACCATCCTCACCTCTTTTCCTCACTCGTCTGCCTCTACATTTACTCCCCCTCGTTCCTCTTATTTTTACCTCTCTCTTACATGTCTACTGGCCTCCTCTTTCCCCACGCAATCTAACCTTCCTCACCTCTTCCCTCCCTCGTCTGCCTCTACATTTACTCCCCTCTCCTTCTTTTCTTTGTATGCCTTTTCTTTCCCTCCTGTTTCAATATTCACCTCATCATTTCCACTAGTACTCATCAAAACCGTCCTCTCTTTCCCCTTCTCATCCTCCCTCTTTACTCTCCTAGAGGGCCATGTGTTCCATGTGACTCTCTCTGCCCCCTTCTCATCACTCCCTCTTCTCTTCTAGAGGTCCCTGTGTATTCCATGTGACTCTCTCCGCACCCTTCTTCATCACTCCCTCTTTCTCTTCTAGAGGTCCCTGTGTATTCCATGTGACTCTCTCCGCACCCTTCTCACACTCCCTCTTTCTCTCTAGAGGTCCATGTGTTCCATGTTACTCCTCTTCCCCCTTCTCATCACTCCCTCTTTCTCTTCTAGAGGTCCATGTGTTCCATGTTACTCTCTCTTCCCCCTTCTCATCACTCCCTCTTTCTCTTCTAGAGGTCCCTGGTATTCCATGTGACTCTCTCTTCCCCCTTCTCATCACTCCCCTTCTCTTCTAGAGGTCCCTGTGTATTCCATGTGACTCTCTCTTCCCAGTCACTGGTGTCATTAGAGAGGTTTCATTTCACACTTTTATTGTCAGAGAGAAGCAAATAAGTTGACTGAGTGGGTGTGTGTGTGCTGTGTGTGTTTGTGCATGCACGCACGGGGTGTGCGATCGTGGTTTGGATCCCTCCTCCCTCTCTCACCCTTCGCTGAGTGCCTTGCTCTTCTCCAGGTCTTGGATAACATTGAGGAGGACCTTGATCTTCTCCTGGTTGGAGAGCAGACTCTCCTCCACACTGTGGAGACGCCCGTGGAGGCCCCCTGACACACACCCTTGAAACCCTCTGGGTACCCCCGCCTGGACCCCCACCAGCCCCCCTGGAGCCCCGTTGCATTGTGGGGCCAGATTGGCAGCAGGGGGAGCATGGGCGTCTTTTAATGGAGCATGGGTTTTGGAGTCTTCTAATTTCATTGGCTGTGCTTGTGGTGCTTTGGGGTTCAGGGAAGGGGTGAGGCGTGTAGGTTTGAGTTGGGTCTGAAGGACAGGGGGTGCTGGTTTTGTGTTCACCTGGGCAGGGTGGCAGAGGTTGGGGGAGTTTTTATGTGGGAGAACGGGTGCGGCCGAAGATTTTGTGCCTATGAGGAGGACTGGGGTTGGCGGCTTGGGGGTGACTTGTATAGATGAGTCTAGTGGAGAGTTTTGGTTGTCAGATGACGTCTCTGTGTTTCTGTCTGGAAAAGACTGTGTAGCTGGAGAAGATGTCGTCTTCGTGGCGTGTGACTGTGTGTCTGTTGTCTGTGTGTGTGTTTCTTTCTGATGTAACCTGGGTAACCTGGGTTCTGGGTCTGTTGTGTGGGTATGTGTGTGTTGTGTATCCTTAGTGTTGGGACATGCGATCACAGGTGCATCTTTCGCAGGCAGAGTGTGTGTCCTTTGGGTTGCATGTGGAGAGGGCAATGTCTGAGTTTGTGTTTGAGTGTTCTTCACAGCTGTGTGTGGTGTTGGTGGTGTGTGTGTGTGTGAGTTCAGAACAGGGGAGTCTTTCCGGTTCTGGTTGGGGAGTACAGACTTTTTCCGGGGAGGAATCGGTAGAGTCTGACTTTCTGTGATCTGATTGGCCGCTCGCCTGCGGCACGCGGTTGCCATGCAGGTGGGTGGGGCCTGGGACTGTCTCCGCCCACATGTTCCACAGAGGCGGGGCGATGATGATGTCATCATTCTACAGGGCCTTGGAGGCGTGGCATGAGAGCTCACAGACTGAGACAGACTCCCTGACCTCAGCCCAGGGCGAGACTCCTCCCCTCTAAGAGACTGGACCCTCCTCCTCGCTCTGATTGGCTCATTGCCCTCAGCACCCTCAGTGCAGACCCCGCCCACCACCTCAGGGGCGACCACACTCCCATTGGTGTATCGAGATGTCCATTTCCCGCTGGACCTATGGCCAGACTCCCTGGGATTGGCCCGTATGGCTTTGATCTGACAGTAGACCCCGCCCCCTGACCCCTGTGACCCCATGTCGTCCTTTGTCAGACTGTTGATGGCGTTCTGACTCATCTCCTTGGAAACGGCAAATCCACCGCTGCCCCCACTGCTGCCTGAGTCACAAACAACCCCAGTCTCTGAGGGCATTGTCGTTGCTGTGACGACATGGTTGTTGCCCCGTCCTGTCTCTGGATGCTGCGTCCGTGTTGGCTGGTTGCGTTTGATTGATGGGAGGGTCCTAAGGCTGGGGGAGGTCTGCACCCCCACACTGCACAACGGCCCCCATCGTCCTCCTACCAGGGGCACCCCCAGCGCAGGCACCGGATTGGTCGGATCAGCCAACCTTCTGCCCATAGCCCCAGAATTGTCTCAGCCCCCAGAGGAGCTTGAAGGGGAGGAGCCACTCTGTGACATCCCAATGGGAGGAGGCAGTCTTATATCTGAGTGGAGAGATGAGTCACTGGTCTCTGTTTATCCAAGAGAAGAGTGTTGTTGAGAGAGAGATCTAGAGTTACAGTGGATTAGTGTATTGTTGCTCATTGACCATAGAATCCATGGTTGTTCTGTCCCAGCTCTGCTTCTGTCACTGGTATGACGTCACCAATCAGTCTGACCATTGGTTGTCGTGTCTCTGGTTTTTCATTTCTTGATTGGATGAGAGAAGAGGAGAGGAGATGAGAGGAGACGAGAGAAGAGGAGACGAGAGAAGATGAGAGAAGAGGAGAGGAGAGAAGAGGAGACGAGAGATGAGAGGAGACGAGAGAAGAGGAGACGAGAGAAGAGAACAGCAGATAAGAGAAAATGAGATTATAGGAGAGAAGAGAAGAGGAGAGGAGAGAAGAGAAGAGACTGGTTTAGCTGAGACCACTATAGAACCATCACCACTTTACTGGCTACCTGGCTGCAGACTGGATCTCTCCACTCCAGGTGGAAAACACTCTCTGTGTCCCAAATGGCACCATATGCCCTTTATAGTACACAACTGTTGTAGTGCATCATATAGGGAATAGGGTGCCATTTGCGACACCACCTCCATACACAGACAGAATGTTCATGTTCAGATTTTTTCACTTTGTTGCATGGATGGTAAGTGAAACCTAAATTGAAGAAAATTTGAAAATGTTTAAGTTTAAGGTTTAGTTTAAGCATCAGCCAATTCAAATAATTGACGTAGTGTCAAGTGATAGAATGCTACTTTGTAGCTGGTCCCATCAGATAACCTGGCACATGTTAGCCCTATGCTAACCTYACCAGATGGCAGTGATTACTTCCTGTAACAAATTCATCAGCCTATCGAAGACCTTCAACTTTTTCTCCACAAGCCAATGGCATTTCTTAAAATAGGTCAACCTGCCCACCAGAGGGATACATGTAAACATCCAAATTCACAGTTTATCCGTATCACCATGGCAACAGGTGTAGGGGGTCAAGGGGCAGTGTGAAAGGCAGTCATGTGTCGACACGTGTGTTTATGAGTTTACATGAATGCATGCATGTACCGTTCTGAAGGGCAGACTGTCTCTGAATGAGAGAGATATTTTACATCTCTCTGTGTGTGTGTGTGTGTGTGTGTGTGTGTGGTGTGTGTGTGTGTGTGTGTGGTTGGTGCTGTTGCTGTTGTGTGTGTGTGTGTGTGTGTGGTGTGTGTGTGTTGTGTGTGTGCGTGTGGTGTTGTGTGTGTGTGTGTTGCTGTGTTCTGTGTGTGTGTGTGTGTGTGTGGGGTGGGAAGTTGAAGAGAAAAGTGAGAGAGAGAGCACCAGACTGGAAAAAAGAGAGGCGGGTGAGAAGAGATGTGGTGTACAGTTAATACTGTAGACCTTACACACCACAACACCTTTGTACTGCTGCGCTCAGAAGATAATCAATAGACACAGAGAAGCTTCTCTTAAAGCATTCGCCACCATCCCTGAGACAGACAGAGAGAGAGCTTTCTGAATATTGACTGGTATTTAAAAAGTCCCTTGACAAAAAAAGTTTGAGCACTGTTAGGACAGGATGATCGGACGTTAGGTGTGTGTGTTGTTGAGGGTTGTGTGTGTGTGTGTGTTGTGTGTGTGTGTGTGTGTGTGTGTGTTGGTGTGTGTGTGTGTGTGTTGTGGGTGTTGTGTGCTGTTGTGGTGGTGTGTGTGACGTGTTTGTTTCTTGCTGTGTTACATGTGGCTGAAAATCGTCCAGTGAATTGAGTCCCCTGTCACTTGAATGTAGCCCATTGTTTCTACCCTTCGATTTGGTGGCTGTGTGGCGTTGCGTTTGTGCGTTGTGTGTGAGGACGCTTTATTAACTGCACAGTAAATCAACCTTGCTCTCCCACTCGACGGACATTGCAAAAAGTTAAGTGTTCCAGTCTCTGTTCTCTGATATGCTGCTCTGGATGCCCAATGCAATCACATTGCTCACTGGAACTAAACCTTGCATGGGGGGGGTTCTGGGGTGGGGGGGTGTTGAGGCCTTAGACCAGTAACTAGTGGAATTAATTTACTAAATATAATTATTGTAAACTGGTGGTTTGACCCTGAGATGCTTGCTGATACCGTGTAAATATAACGTATACCAGAGTTTTGACAAACATTTTTTTGACTCTCTAATTACCATTTGCGTGAAACGTGCAGTTTAACTAATACGTAATAATTCGCACTCCTTCTGCGAAGTTGTGTATGTATTGTTCTGGTCCAGGGAGGGGTAAACCCCTACAGTCGATTTGCCGGTGAGCACATCGCGTGCCAAGACGCTGTAGGCGAAGTATGCGCATGAGCGGCGTATATGTATGAATTCCGTAGTCCATAGAAACCCTTAGCGTGTTATATTGCATATACCACATCCCTGGAGTGCCGGCCTTATTGCTCTTATACATATTCCTGTAATGGAGATTATATCCAGCACCTTCTTCAAAGGGCAAAGATATATTTGCACAGATGTTTTCGTAGAGTCACCTATGGATATAGAACCTACGTGTAGAGGATTATAGTAGCGGTCTCTTGACTGACACAGGTTAGGTTTGGTTACATGCCGCATAGACATGCTAAGCAGCGATGTACGGGAGAGAGAGTTATATATCACGACACGTGAGTAGGTAGATATTCTTGACGTTCAGCTATGGTGTGATATTGCTCGATTGATGATCCTGAGATTCTTGCGTGGATACCTCAGAGCCCCCTTCCTCTGGTATGGGTCTGGACTCCAGGAGAGTTGGGCCCTTCATCTATGATAAGCTTTTCACATCGGTATATGTGACTCCCTTTATGCGATCTCTTGTCAGCCTATGTGATACTAATTGAGTTTCTCTGAGCATCTCTAAGGGATATCATATTGTGTCTGTCCGGCTGACAATCAACTGTGTTAAGGGTCGCTGGGCATGTAAGAAAGATGCACTGTGTCTAGCGTACTATGACACTATGAGTACTGCGTCTGTATCGGAGCCTGCGCGATCGCATATGGTCTCTCTTCTCTCCAGTCACTCCTTGTTACTCTCTCTCCATCACCATGTCTCCTCTCTTTCTCCCCATCATTCATGTCTTCCTCTTCCCATCAATCACTGTCTCTCTCTGTTGCTCATCGCCCATCAACTCTCACTGTCTGTCCTCATTTCTCTGCTCCGTCTCCCACACTCATTCGGTCTCTCTTCTCTCGTCCAAATCACCTGTCTGTCTCTCTTCTCTCATACTTCGACCAGCAAGAGAGAAGTCTCGATCAATACTCGTCTACACATGTATAGCTTCGCTACACCGCTTCTCAGGATAGAACGTGGTCAACTCAGTATCACTCACGGTCTCTCTCTCTCTTCTCCCCATCTACTCACTGGTCTTCCTCGCCTTCCTTCCTATCACGTCACTTTCTCTCTCATTATCACTGTTAACTGTTCTCCCATCAATCACTGTCGTCTCTCCTCTCTCGTCCATGCCTTGACTGTCTGTCTTCTCTGGTCCCATCACTACACTTCTCTCTTCTTCACATACCACTGTCTGTTCTCTTACTCTCCATCATTCTGTGATACTTGGCTCCCAGTTGAGATGCTATAGCGACCAGGATAATGTATATGACGTATACTTGGAATCAGGTGTAGTGTGTTCGGACTAGTGAGCGTATAATTTAGAGTGCGTGTTCTCAATTCTGGAGTCGCTTGCTGCGGTACACGCTACCAGCGAGTGTGTATACTTGTTATGACCTCACATCACGAGTGTACTTTCAACAGGATCATCGTGCGGCACATAGACAGCTCTCCAGCGATTTCATCTCACTGTCTGTTCTCTTCTCTTCCATCAATCACTTCTTGCTTCCTCTTTCTCTCCCATTCAGCTCACTGTCTGCTCTCTTCTCTCGCTTCACTCGGGTAGTGTCTCTCTTTCTCTCCATCACTCACTGCTCTCTCTCTTCTCTCGTCTCTCTCCCATACTCACTGTCTCTCTCTCTCTCTCTCCCATCATCTCACTGTTCTTTCCCTTCTCTCCATCACTGCATTGTACTCCTCTCTCCATCCTCCGTGTGTCTCTCTTCTCTTCCATCACTCACTGCTCTCTCTTTCTCCCACACTCACTGTCTTTCTTCTCTCCCATACTCACTGTCTCTCTCTCTTCTCTCCCATCACTCACTGTCTTGTCTCTCTTTACCTCCCATCCTCAGTCTGTTCTCTCTTCTCTCCCACAATCACTGTCTGTTCTCTCTCTCTCATCATCACTTTTGTCTGGTCTTCTTGCTCTCCCATTAACTCACTAGTCTCTCTTCCCTCCCTCCTGCACTGGTCTCTCTCTTCTCTCTCTCCCATCATTCTCACTGCTCTCTCTCTCTTCTCTCCCATCATCACGTCTCTCTTCCTCCCATCACTCACTGTCCTCTCTTCTCTGTCCATCATCTCATTGCTCTCTCTCTTCCCCATTACTCACTTGTCTCTCTCTCTTCCTCATTGTCAACACTGTCTCTCTCCCTTCTTCCACCATTCACTCACTGTTTTTCTCCATCATCAGTGTATCCTTCTCTCTCCAATCATCTCACTGTGCTCGCTCTCTTTCTCTCCATCACTCAATTGTGGTCTGCTGCTCTTCTCGTCCATCCTGCTGAGTCATTACCAAAGATGTACAAATTGAGACTTCTGGTCCCGATGGCGCTAGCGTCTAAGGCACTGGCATTTCATTGCCAGAGTGAGGTTCATTTGCATGTCCTGTTCAAAATTCCTTCTGCATACATCCGGTTCATGAATGGAGTCATAGGAGCGCACAAGGCCCAGCTCGGCCGGGTAAGCCGTCATTTAATAAGAATATGCCTTTACCTGACCTTGCTCTATTAATAAAGTATTAATAAAGTAACTATAAATATAATAATGATGTAAGTTGCGTCTCCTGGTTGTCACCATAGCGTTAAGGATATAATTGTCCAGTAAGGCCCTAAGATAACGACTCCTGTCCAGGAGGTACTGTCATACACTGCTCACTCTCCAGAAAAGGAGATAGGTCTTCTATCTTCTATGACTGTTCCGCTAAATTACTTATCCGCTCTAATCATTAGCCCACGTCTCTTCTTTCTGTTCATTTCCTATATCTTATTATCTACTCTCTAATCCTATATCATTTATCTGGGCCCGTCTTTGTCTCGTCTCCTACATAATTATCCCCTTGTCGCTGCCTCTCATCCTGTGATCATGTAATCCCTTCTCTTCTTCTCACCCATATTCATTATTCCTCCTTGTCTTTTGTCTCTGTCATCCTATATTCATTGAGCCCACTGGTTCTCTGGCCTTCTGTATCCTATATTCATTACTCCCTGTCTTTGTCTCTTGTCATCGCCTAATACAATTAGCCAGTTCCACTGTCCTAGTTTCTCTCTGTCATCGCCTATGAATATTATCCAACTGTCTTTGTCTCTGTCATCCCTATATTCATATCCCTACGTTTATGTTTCTGTTGATCCCCTATGTCATTTATCACTGCTTTGTCTTCCTACAATTCCTATAGTTCATTTATCCTTTCTTTGTCTTGCTCTCCTATAATTACCCTACTTATTTTCCTCTGTCATCCCTATAGTCATTATCCCACTGTTCTTTGTCTTCCGGACATCGCCCTAATTCATTTAGCACCTGCTGTCGCTGCTCATCCTATATCTTATCGCACTTGTCTTTTGTCTCTGTCATCTTCTATACTCATTATCCACTTGTACTTGCTTGTCATCTCATATATTAGCCCCCTTCCTATTTCTCTCTGTCATCCATTCAATCTGCACCTTCTATTCCTCTCTGTCATCATACCTATTATATCCACTGCTCTGTCTCTGATCCCTATAATCATTATCTCCACTGTCTTTTGTTCTGTCATCCTAACATTAGTCCCACCTCTATTCTCTCTGTTATCCCTAACATTATCTCCACTGTCTCTGTCTTCTGTCAATCTCTATATTTCATTATCTCCACTGTCTTTGTCCTCCGTCACTATATAGGTCATTTAGCCCACTGTCTCTGTCTTTGTCGAGTCCCTATATTCTATTGGAGGCCCGCTGTCATTTTCTCTCCTCATTTCTCTCGATTCACTACTCCACCGTTTTTCTATTTCCGTATAGTTCATTATTGGCCCGCTGCTCTCTCTGTCATCTCTATATCATTATCCCCCTGTCTCTCTCTGTCATCTCTATATCATTATCCCCCTGTCTCTCTCTGTCATCCCTATATCATTATCCCAATGTCTATTTCTCTCTGTCATCCCTATATCATTATCCCCCTGTCTCTCTCTGTCATCCCTATATCATTAGCCCCCTGTCTCTCTCTGTCATCCCTATATCATTAGCCCCCTGTCCTTCTCTGTCAACGCTATATCATTATCCCCCTGTCTTCGACTCTGTCATCCCTATTTCATTAGCCAACTGTCTTTGTCTCTGTCATCCCTATATCATTAGCCCACTGTCTAAGTCTCTCTCTCATCCCTATATCATTATCCCCCTGTCTCTCTCTGTCATCGCTATATCATTATCCCCCTGTCTTTGACTCTGTCATCCCTATTTCATTAGTCCACTGTCTTTGTCTCTGTCATCCCTATATCATTATCCCACTGTCTGTGTCTCTGTCATCCCTATATCATTATCCCCCTGTCTCTCTCTCATCCCTATATCATTATCCCACTGTCTTTGTCTTTGTCTCTGTCCTCCCTATATCATTATCCCCCTGTCTTTGTCTCCGTCATCCCTATATCATTATCCCCCTGTCTTTGACTCTGTGATCCCTATATCATTATCCCACTGTCTATTTCTCTCTGTCATCCCTATATCATTATCCCACTGTCTTTGTCTCAGTCATCCCTATATCAGTATCCCACTGTCTTTGTCTCTGTCATCCCTATATCATTAGCCCTCTGTTTTTGTCTCTGTCATCCCTATATCATTATCCCCTGTCTCTCTCTCATCCCTATATCATTATCCCCCTGTCTTTGACTCTGTCATCCCTATATCATTATCCCACTGTCTATGCATACCTCGTAATGTGTGTATTGTCATAAGGCATGTGTACCCATGCGTGTGTGTGTGTGTGTGGTGTGTGTGTGTGTGTGGTGTGTGTGTGTGTGTGTGTGTGTGTGTGTGTGGTGTGTGTGTGTGTGTGTGTGTGTGTGTGGTGTGTGGTGTGTGCATGTGTGTGGTGTTGTGGTGTGTGTGTGTGTGTGTGTGTGTGTGTGTGTGTGTGTGTGTAGTGTGTGTTGTGTGTGTGTGTCGGTGTGTGGGTTGTGTTGTGCCGTGTATAGTTCTATATCCCATGCATGTGTGTGTTCACTGTTCCACTTTTCGCCCCACCTCCAACTTTACCGTCCTTCAGTACCCCTCGGGGATCTAACACAGAGCGCCCAGACTGGATGGGAAAGTTCAAACACCTAGAGGTAGAAATAGACCAGAGAGGCAGAGAGGGAGAGTAACGGAGACAGACAGACAGACAGACAGACAGCACCAGACAGACCAGACCAGAAGACAGACAGACAGACAGACAGACAAGAACAGACAAGCAAGCAGGGAGGAAGAGACGAGCTTAGAGAAGAGACAAGACAGATTAGACAGCATAAGAGGGAGGAGAAGACGAGTTAAGAGAGAGACATACATCCACAGACCAGGCATAGAAGGGACGGAGAGACTGAGTTAAGAGAGAGACAGACAAACAGACCTATAGCCATAGAGGGATGGCAGGGGAGGGAGTGATGTGAGAGACTGATGTTGGATGATTAAATCAATAGGTTTCAATGACAAATAAATGTAAATTTGGAAAAAATGAACGAAGGCGTTCTCTGGAGAGGACCAGAAGGAGAGGAAAAGATAGAGCTATAGGGTCAGAAAGAGGGAAGGTGAAAGACAAAGAGGGTGAGCATTTCATATGTGTGTGTCTCATGTGTGGTGCTGTGTGTTTTATCAGGCCAGTAGACAGAGAGAGAGAGTCACAGAGACACAGACACACTGATTATCAGACAGAAAAAGAAAAGAAAGAAGGACCAGGGGTATGACAAGAGAGACCAGGTGATCAACAGAGAGAACAGGAGGATGAAGAGAGACACGGAGGATAATGACTGTAAAGGATGACAGCAGAGACAGGGGGATGACAAGAGACAGGGGGATGAGAGAGAGACCAGGGGTATGACAGAGAGACAGGGGGATGAAGAGAGAGACAGGGGGATGAGAGAGAGACAGTGGGATAATGATATAAGAGATGACGGAAGACAAAGACAGTGGGATAATAGATATGGGGATGACCAGAAACAAAGACAGTGGGATAATCGATATACGGATGAACAAGAGACAAACAGACAAGTGGGATAATGAATTATAGGGGCACGACAGAGAGAATACGACAGTGGGGCTAAATGATATAGGGATGACCGGAGACAAAGACCAGTGGGATACTGATAAAGGGATGAAGAGAGAGACAGGGGGATAATGATAAGGGATGACAGAGACAAAGAGAGAGGGCTAATGAAACTAGGGATGACGGCAGAACAAAGACAGTGGGAAATGATATGGGCGATGAGGAGAGAGACAGGGGGATCAATGATATGGGGATGACAGGACGACAAAGACAGTGGGATAATGACTCATACGGGATGAACAGAGACAAAGACAGTGGATAATGAATTAGGAGATGACAAGAGACAAAGACAGTGGGATAATGATATAAGGGATGACAGAGAGAAATTAGACCATGGGCTAATGAATATATGGGATGACGAGAGGACCAAAGACAAGTGGGATAATGATACTAGGATGACAGGAAAACAAAGACAGTGGGATAATGACATAGGGATGACAGAGAGACACAAAACAGTGAGATAATGATAATAGGGAAGACAGAGCAGAAATAGACAGTGGATAATTGATACTAGGGATGACAAGAAGTCAAAAGACAGTGGGCTAAATGATCAAGGATGACAGAGACACAAGACAGTGCCATAATGATAATAGGGATGACAGAGACAAAGACAGAGGAGCTTAATGATATAGGGATGACGGACACCAACAGAGAGTGGGATACATGAATGATAGGGCATGACAAGAAGAAAATAGACAGTGGGCTAATGATATAGGGATGACAGAGACAAAGACAAGTGGCATAATGATATAGGGCATGACGGAGACAAAGACACGTGGGATAATGAAAATAAGGGATCGAACAGAGACAAAACAGTGGGCTAATATGATATTAGAGATGACAAGAGAAATAGACAGTGGCATAACCATGATATAGGGATGACAGAGTCCAAAGACAGGGGGAATAATGATATAGGGCATGAGAGAGGATCAGGGGACTAAAATTGATATAGACGATCGACAGAGACAAAAACAGAAGGCTAAGATTATAGGGCATGACAGAGAAAAGCAGTTGGATACATGATATAGGGAATGACTGAGACAACAAGACGAGTGGGATAAATGAATATAGCTGGATCGCAACGAAGAGAAGCATAAGGACGTAGGGATAATGAACTATAGGGATACAGCAGTCAAAGACAGAGGGGATAATGAGTATAGGGATGACGGAGAACAAAGCAGGGGATAATGATCATTAAGGAGGACAAGAACGACAAAGCACAAAGACAGCTTGCGGAAACTGATAAGGGAGAGAGAGCAGACAAGGGATAATGATATACGGCGAATGGAGACAACAGACAGTGCGGATTAATGATATACGGGATGACAAGAACAAAAGCGCACATGGACAATGAAATAGGGATGACAGAGTCAAGACAGCGGGAGCATAAATGATATAACGAGACAGACGAAGAACAGGCCGGATATGACAATATAGGGATGAGAGGAGACTAGACAGTGGCTAAAATGACATAGGGATGACAGCAGAAGTGGAAACGGATACGCGAACATAGGGGAATAATGAAAATAGGGATCGACAGAGGCGAAGACGGGGCAGATAAATGAACATAGGCGTTGACAGAGAAGAACAGCGGGAGTAATGAAATAGGGATGACAGGAGAGAACAGGGATAATGATATAGGGATAACAGAGGACACAGGGGATAATATAAGGAGATGACGGAGAGATGAGACATTGGCGGATATGATATAGGATGACAGTGAGAGAGAAGGGGAATAATGATATAGAGATGACAGAATAGACAGGGCGATAATTAATATAGGGATGAACAGAAGAGAGGAATACATGAACTATCGGATAGAGAACGGTGAGTAGGAATCGGAGAAATGAGAGAGAAAAATGACAGCGGGCGCTAATGCATATAGGGACGACAGAGAAAGAGACAGTGGGCCTAAATGACTAATGAGATGACTGGAGGACAAAGACAGTGGGATAATGAATATAGGATGACAGAGACAAGAACAGTGGATAATGATATACGGAGACAGAGAGAATAGAGAGTGGGATAATGATATGGGGATGACAGAAACAAAGACAGTGGGATAATGATATAGGGATGACAGAGACAGAGACAGTGGGATAATGGTATAGGGATGACAGAGAGAAATAGAGAGTGGGATAATGAATAGGGATGACAGAGAGAAAATAGACAGGGGGCTAATGATATAGAGATGACAGAGACAAAGACAGTGGATATAACATAGGATGACAGAGACAAGACAGTGCGATATGATATAGGGAGATAGAGACAAAGACAGTAGGGCTAATGATATAGGGATGACGGAGACAAAGACAGTGGGATAATGATATAGGGATGACAAGGAGAAATAGACAGTTGGGCTAATGATATAGGATGACAAGACAAAGACAGTGGGAATAATGAATATAGGGATGAGGAGACAAACGAAGTGGATAAGACATGGGGATGACAGAAACACAAGACAGTGGGATAAGATATAGGGATGACAGAGACAAAGAACAGTGGATAATGATTATAGGCGATGACAGAGAGAAATAGACAGTGGGGTAATGATTATAGGGATGACAGAGACAAAGATCAGGGGGATAATGATATAGGGATGACAGACGAGAAATAGACAGTGGGCTGAATGATATAGGATGACAGAGAACAAAGACAGGGGGATAATGAATATGGAGAATGAGAGACAGAGAGAACAGGGGATTAATGATAAGGGGATGAGAGAGAGACAGGGGATAATGATGTAGGATGACAGAGACAAAGACAGGGGGATAATGATATAGGGAATAGAGAGAGAAATAGATATAGGTGAAATGAAACAGAAAGAGAGACGTGGGCTATGATTAAGGGATAAGTAATAGCCGGAACAGCTCATAGGATACGCAGACCTATCTCCGTTTCTGTAGCGTGAAGGCAGCTGATGGACAAGTACACCTCCTGGACAGGACGTCAGTCTATCTTAGCGCCTTACTGCAATCTATAATCCTTAACGCTATGGTTAGACAACCAGGAACGCATTACTTACTATCATTATTTATTTATTTACCTTTATTATAACCTTTATTATAGAGCAAGGTCAAGTCATTAAGGAACATATTCTTATTTAAAAATGACGCCTAATGTCCTCCCATACCAAACAGTTGCTTAGAAATCAGCCATCCTACAGGTCCCCCGGCCGACACCGTCACGACCGCTGGGCGCCCAATTGTGCGCCTCCCTAATGAGGACTCCCATCATAGGCCGGATGTGGATGGCAAGAAGTGGATTCTGAACCAGGACTCGCAGTGACTCCACCCTTCTTCGCATGAAATGCAGTGCCCTTAGAAACCGCTGCGCCACTTCACCGGGAGCCCAGCAGGTCCTATTTCGTACATCCCTTTTGGTATAGACCTCAGCCAAGGATGGGAGAAGAAGCAAGAACAACAGTAAGTGAATGGGAGAGAAGAGAAGCGAGACAACAGTTGAGTCGATTGGGACGACGCAGAAAGACACAGCTGAGTGATGAAGAGAAAAGTGAGTATTGGAGAGAAGGGAGGAAGCACAGTGATTTGAGGAGAGAGAAGAGAGAAGAGAACAGTGACGGCTGATGGGGAGAGAATGAGAGGACTAGAACTGAGTGACACGGGAAGAGAAAAGAGACGACGAATTACGTGGAGTGATGAGGGAGAAGAGAAGAGACAGTGGGAGCTGACTGCGGAGAGAAGC
>NW_019944491.1:102704-103761 GCF_002910315.2 Salvelinus sp. IW2-2015 | reverse complement strand
GAGACACAAAACAGTGGATACCATGAGTATAAGACGATGACCCAGACGAGAAAATATGCAAACAAACACACACAACTCTCACACGCTTGTGCCACATAAACACTAACACACACTTCAGTTTAGATCTGTGTGACCATGGATTCTATGAGAAGAGAGTATCTACAGCAATACACCCAGGGACAGCTTTCAGCTATTCACTAGAGGTAAAACACACACACACACACACACACAGCTTTAAAACACCACATCCAGTTCATAGGGCTTTATATAGCAGATTGGAAATACACACACATGCATGCCTGATGCACACACTCACACTCACACCAACACTCACACAATGCAAAAGTGAAGATAAATGTTGCATGAGATAAGCACAGCGTCACACATACACACGCCCTAGCTGGATCAAAGTCACTCTCAGTGATTGCAGGGCTGAATAGAAAAACATAGTGCTGGGACACTTGGCAACACAAACCCACCATTGCAGGACAAACAATAACTCTCAATTCAATGTCCACATACCAACATGAACTAACACATGCACGAACACACGCACTCACAAACAAACACTAACAACATGCAAACAACACAACGACTCAGGGGAAGCCTCTCAACACAGAGGTTGTATAATGATGGTTCCTACCAGAGTGAACCAGACATCCCGTACCTCTCAGACCTGTCCTCTATAACTACTGTTGTTAACCAGTCTCTGACTCACCTCCACTCCTTTACGCTATTCCTCCGCTCCTATCCACACACACCTCTCCTCTCCTCCTTTCTCTCTCACACTCCTCCAGTTAGTCAACTGTGTTAGTCCAGCGCTTTTCCCCCTTCTCTCTGTCACTTTCTCTCTCTCTGAGTTGCCGAATCCGAGCACAGCGGAGCTAACTGATCCCCTCTCTCTCTCCTCCTGTCCCTCCCTCTCTCTATCTCACCCAGACTCTCTCTCTCTGTTTCCCTCTTGCTCTACCCCTTCTTCCTCCTCTATCACGCTCTCTYTCTTTTTCTTTCTCTCTCTCTCTCCCTCTCTCGCTCTCTCTCACCGTTTCTCTCTCTC